>NC_041390.1:316863945-316889834 GCF_002162155.2 Triticum dicoccoides
GAGCCTAACTAGTCACGTAGCCCCTCACTCCTTGGCCCCGTCCTGGTTTCCGGTCGGGACTAACGCTGGGTGAGGTATGCGCGCGGCCGGGCTCTGCAGACGTAGAACGGTAGATCCACCCACTTCACACCTCCCTACTTGCTGTTCGTGCGCCAAGGGGGACTCCTGAGCACCGCGACTCAGGAGCCTAACTTGTCACGTAGCCCCTCACTCCTTGGCCCCGTCCTCGTTTCCGGTCGGGACTAACGCTGGGTGAGGTACGCGTGGGGCCGGGCTCTACCGGCGTAGAACATAAGCAAGTAGGAAGTAAAAGCGCAAATTTCGAGGAATTCAAAAGCAAATATTACAGTCCACATTGTTATCTCAATGCCAAACGCAAGTTTAAACGCCTCCCCGAGGCATGATACATGTGCAGGAATTAAAGGCAGGGCAGGAGCCGCGATGGAGTCACTTGTCGGCGGAGCAGCAGCGCAAAATGGGTTCGCCTTACGGAGCAGTGGGGTCGGCAGCGCCTTGCTTTGGCTTGGTGCTGAAGGCCCGAAACTTCCCCAGCAGAGCCTTCGCGCGACCCTTCACGGCGTCGGCAGCGGCAGTGGCACGCTCGCCGCTTACTGGCTCCAGCAGGCTGCCGAGGTCGACACCGAGATCGCGAAGGTAGATGTGGGTTAGGACCCGCGTCAGTGCTACAGAAGACAGGACACGCGCCTCGGCCTCAGCCATGGTGCCAAGTCCAAGGGTGACATCTTCGAGAGCACGAACCAGGAAGGGAAGCAGCTTGGCGGGGCCGTCCTCGGCGCCAGCCAGCGGGCTCTCCAGGCTGCTGTCGTAAAGCATCCTCAGCGAGGAGCGAGCCTTCGCCTCCATCTCCATGAAGGCCACATGGTCCTCAGCAAGAACCAGGGCCTTGTCGTCCAGCTCGGCCTTCCTCCCCCCAACTCCTACTCCAGCGCACCTAGGCGGTCGCAACGCTTCCTGAGCTTGGCCTCCCTCTCCTTGACGGCTGCCTCGCGAGCCTTCACGCCTTCTTCCTGCTCTTGGTGAAGGAGGGCCTCTTTTGCGAGCTGGTCCCGCAGGCCTTGCAGCTCGTCCTCCAGCGCCTTGCAGCGACCACGGACCCGGCGACACGCCAGAGAGCGGCCCCTGATTCTTGAGATAAGTCATCGCCCGGAAGCGCCAGCTACCGTGGCACCATCCCCGCACCTAATGCTATCCCGTGTTAGCGACACCGCTCTCCTTTCTCACCAAACGACGACTGCTTGGGCACCAAAGGGGACCTCCTGAGCATCGCGACCCAGGGGCTCTTACCAGACTCCGGGTCGCTCACCTCCTGGCCTTGACCACGGCATCGCGACCTGGCATACCAGTGACGGCTGAAGCCGCCTTGGGACTGGGACCTGTCGGCGCAGAGCACCAAGCCCTCATGAGGTTCGAAAGGGAGGACTGAGCTAAGACGGAATGAGCAACTCGCACAATTCTATGACAAGGGTTATATTAACAAAACAGGATCACAGGCACCTTACAAGCCCCCACGGGACACATCTTTGATTCCTCGCAGGGAACAGATCATAAAGGAACACTAGCTACGCGCACCCCTTGTAACGCCCCGAGACCGATGCGCCAGGTGTCTTCCAGTTATTCGATGTTGTTGCCATGTCATTTGCTTGCGTGTTGCATCTTATCATGTCATCATGTGCATTGCATCATCATGTTCTCAAAACTTGCATCCGTTCGGGTTTCCCCAGTGCCATCCGTTGCCCGTTCTGAGTCCAGACACACTTGCACGCGCCCGCGGCATGTCCGAAATAGTATTTTATAAGTGTCTGGAAAATGTTCTCGGATTGGGTTGAAAGTTGGCGTGTGGCCTTATTATAGTGTAGGTAGGCCGCCTGCCAAGTTTCATCACATTCGGAGTTCGTTTGATAGCCCAACCGTTAAACTATAGCGGCATTATAGCTGGTCTAACGTCGGACGTTTTGGGTCTCCGGAAACAGTTGCCGGGCTGCACTCCTTCCCTCTCATCTCAGCCCAACCTCCTCTTCACAGCCCACCAAACCCCACTCCGACCGGAGCCATCGGATCGTGATCGGAGGGTCCGAAAACCCCCCTAAATCCCCTAACCCTAGCTCTTTTGCTATATATGGATACCCCCTTGTCCATTTCAGGCAACCTAGCCTTCCCCTACCCTCAGCCGCCACCTCCCACCTCGTTTTAGCACCGGCCGCCCCTTCTCCGCCACTTGGCGCCGTCCCTGAGGGTAGAAGCCGCCAGCGCCGCCGCTCCTGGCCATCCATGATGCGCCACGTCACCCCTCCATCGCCCCCATCCACCGTGGCCCGCTCAGGCCCGTGCGGGGCCCGCCCGAGCCCATCCAGGGCCCGCACCAGCAGGCCGTTCATGCCGCCCTGCTCCTTCCCCATCTCCTTTCTCCCTTGCTCTTCCTCTACTCTAAGCCATGCGTTGCCGCCATTTTTGCAGGAGCCACCGCCGAGCTCATCGCCGGCCTCCTCGGCCTCGCCCGTCACCGTTGACCGCGTCCGGTGCCGGATCCGAGCTCCCCACGCGCCGATCTGCTTGTTCCCGGCCTTCCCCGCCTTGCCACGTCGACGTCCTCGCCAGACCACCGCCGCCACCACGCCTGTTCCCGCCTCTGCTTCGAGCAGGAGGAGCTCGCCCGTCACCGTTGACCGCGTCCGCATGGGCTGCGTCTCCGCGGCCCAGATCCGCCGGCCCACCACCCTGCTCCCCCTTCGGCCTGTTGGCCTGATGTGAGCAGCCCCTCCAGCGCCTCCCCTATGCACTTCTGGGCCTGCTAGTTTTGGCCTATGGCATGTTTTTTTCCGTTCTGTGATTTGTCTATTTATCCTGAGATGGCAGATTTTACAGAAAACCCCCTAGTTTCATGCATATAATAACTCACAATTGGTGCATCGGATTAAAATGAATTATACATGAAACTTGATTAGAATTGCATCTAGTTTCATAATATGTCATTTTCATCCATGTTTAAAATGTTTAAAATGTTGTTTGGTTAAATTTGCTCCTATGGCATGTTACAATGATTTAATTCATAACTAATTAACCGTAGCTCCAAATTTAATAAACTTTATATGTAAATGGGGTAGAAAAATGCCTAGTTTAACTTGGTTCACTTACTTTGCATGTTTAATAACTCTAAAATTATGATTAGGGAAGAACAGTACCAAACCCTCAAATATGCATATGGGGATTTACTGGATTTGTTGTTTGTTATATCCGGCCCCATTTAAATTGCTTAGTTAGATAGTTTCTTTTATGCTTCACCCATGCCATGCTAACCAACATTTAATATTGTTGGGTACATAAACAAGAGCGAACTAAATAATTATTGTGGTGTCCGTCAATATGCAACTCGTTGCATATTGAGCTCCACTTAATTTGTAGGTTTGCTTGTGCACTTTGCCATGCCATGCTTCATTAAACCGGACATGCATCATACTTGATTGTGCATCATACCATGTTCAGGTGTGGTTTGTTTACTATGTTGTCTGCTTCTTTCTGGTGTGTGCTTCTTCGGGTTGATTCCGGTAACGTCGCATTTGTGAGGACCCGTTCGTCTATGTTCGTTTGTCTTCTTCATGGACTCGTTCTTCTTCCTTGTGGGATTTCAGGCAAGATGACCATACCCTCGAAATCACTTCTATCTTTGCTTGCTAGTTGCTCGCTCTTTTGCTATGCCTATGCTGCGATACCTACCACTTGCTTATCATGCCTCCCATATTGTTAAACCAAGCCCCTAACCCACCTTGTCCTAGCAAACTGTTGTTTGGCTATGTTACCGCTTTGCTCAGCCCCTTTTATAGCGTTGTTAGTTGCAGGTGAAGATTGAAGTTTGTTCCTTGTTGGAACATGGAGATGTTGTTCCTTGTTGGAACATGTTTACTTGTTGGGATATCACAATATACCTTATTTAATTAATGCATCTATACACTTGGTAAAGGGTGGAAGGCTCGGCCTTATGCCTGGTGTTTTGTTCCACTCTTGCCGCCCTAGTTTCCGTCATATCGGTGTTATGTTCCCGGATTTTGCGTTCCTTACGCGGTTGGGTTATAATGGGAACCCCTTGACAGTTCACTTTGAATAAAACTCCTCCAGCAAGGCCCAACCTTGGTTTTACCATTCGCCACCTAGCCTCTTTTCCCCTTGGGTTAGGCCAGCCCAAGGGTCATCTTTATTTTAACCCCCCCGGGCCAGTGCTTGTCTAAGTGTTGGTCCGAACTGAGTAGACAGCGGGGCCACCTCGGGGAAACTTGAGGGCTGGTTTTACTCGTAGGATGTCTCATCCGGTGTTGCCCTGAGAACGAGATATGTGCAGCTCCCATCAGGATGTCGGCACATCGGGCGGCTTTGCTGCACTTGTTTTACCATTGTCGAGGATGTCTTGTAGAACCGGGATACCGAGTCTGATTGGAATGTCTCGTGAGGAGGTCTATTCCTTCGTTGACCGTGAGAGCTTGTCATGGGGTAAGTTGGGACACCCCTGCAGGGATTTGAACTTTCGAAAGCCGTTCCCGCGGTTATAGGCAGATGGGAATTTGTTAATGTCCGGTTGTAGATAACTTGAACCTTAACTTAATTAAAATGAATCAACAGCGTGTGTAACCGTGATGGTCTCTTTCCGGCGGAGTCCGGGAAGTGAACACGGTTGTTGGAGTTATGCTTGATGTAGGTTGCTATAGGATCACTTCTTGATCATAGTTCTTCGACCGTGATTTGCCTTCTCTTCTCGCTCTCATTTGCGTATCTTAGCCACCATATATGCTAGTCGCTTGCTGCAACTCCACCTCATACCTTTTACCTTACCCATAAGCTTAAATAGTCTTGATCGCGAGGGTGCGAGATTGCTGAGTCCCTGTGGCTCACAGATACTTCCAAAAACCATCTTGCAGGTGCCGTTGAACCGTGCAGATGACGCAACCAATCTCAAGGAGGAGCTCGATGAAGATCGTGTTCGCTATGTTGTTTCCGTTTCCAGTTGATCAGTAGTGGAGCCCAGTTGGGGTCGATCGGGGACCTTTGTCGCATTTGGGGTTCTTCTTTTATTTTGGTTCTGTAGTCGGACCTTGATTGTATTTGGATGATGTAATGCTTTATTCATGTTTTGTGTGAAGTGGCGATTGTAAGCTAACTATGTATATCTTTCCCTTATGTATTACATGGGTTGTGTGAAGATTACCTCGCTTGCGACATTGCTTTCAATGCGGTTATGCCTCTAAGTCGTGCTTCGACACGTGGGAGATATAGCCGCATCGAGGGCGTTACAAGTTGGTAATCAGAGCCTTCCCCGACCTTAGGAGCCCCCACTGCTTGATCGAATTAGCTGACGTTGTTGAGTCTAGAAAAATGTTTTGAGTCATTTAGGAATTATATATCAGAGAGTTTAGGAATTCTTTTTACTCCCCAGTCTCCTCATCGCTTTGGTAAGGCATCTTGACGTAGAGTTTTGACTCTTCTCTTCTCAAATTTCACAAAAAAAAATTAGGATCACGCATGTATCTTGGAATCGTTCCGATGGTTTTGTGACGAGAACATTGTCTTGGTGCCTCCTATCAGGGGTTTTGTGGAAGTGTCCCGGGGAGTTGAGCTCCGAGGTGTTGTCGTCATAATTTTATCGTTGCAGTTCTGGAATACCTAAGTTTAGTACGCCGACATCGAAAATCTCTTTTATGCAGTTCGTTGGTGAGATAACCTCGATGCCACCCAGTACTGGGGCGGGAGTATTGCCATAACTTGTATAACAGATGCTTTTCGAAGGTTGAGGTAGATGATTTCCAAAGGTTTCTTGGTTATGTGTTGAAGGATGGATACAGCTGGATGTAGGATTTGCTAGTTTTGGGTGAGATATTATGCTTCCCCTGTATCCCCAACATCTGATTGCATAACCGGAAAGGTTCGGGA
The DNA here is from genome assembly GCF_002162155.2 of Triticum dicoccoides. Classification (NCBI taxonomy): domain Eukaryota; kingdom Viridiplantae; phylum Streptophyta; class Magnoliopsida; order Poales; family Poaceae; genus Triticum; species Triticum dicoccoides. The sequence goes on from NC_041390.1 coordinate 316,869,880, forward strand.
GTTTCATAAGTGGGAATTCAAGTAGCTCTTAGGATATCTTTCCGACAGATGTATGATTTGAAATTGGGGTTCGACGTCTAGTGGTCCGCCTATTCACGGTTGGTTTTACAGTGGTCTCGTTGTGTCTTAAGGAGTCCTTGGCTATGCCGACTCGGGGACGCTTCGTATGTCATGTGCATTGCCTTGTACATGATGGTGCTGTACGATCGAGCCCGTGTAGGCCCCACCATGAAAACTTCGGACGAAATCTCTATCATATGTTTGTTCCGGCTTATTCCGCAAGCCAATCCTTTGTTTTGTTTTGAGTTGTGGTATTCGAGTTGCTTCAATGTCAAGTGTTGATTCCATACCATTCCCAAATGGTGTTCTCATACTCCAATGTGGATACCAATCCTTCTTAATCATCAAGATTGTCTTGTCAATCCTTTTCACCGGCGTGTTTTCTCTTCAAGTGGATCCAATCATTTCAACATCTGCAAGATCCAATCTCAGTTTTTCATCAACTTTGTTTATTTCATCCGTCTTCATGTTGTCTTTGTTTTCCCACCCACCCACCCCTTTTTCTTCAAGGACTCAGATTTCTCAATCAAGTATCCATCTTATTGGTTATGAAGTCTCTCCATTCCTTTCCATCAATGTTCTTACTCGGTGGTTCTCATGAAGATGCTCTACTAGTTCATCATTCTCCATTCTATCCTTTTCCGGTGGATCCAATTCAAGCTTTCGGTGTGTCATATTCTTTTCCTTATTTCAGATGCCTTCTCATGCCGGTGCACCTCATAATCATTCCCCATTTGCTATTCAATTGTTCCGGAGTGCTCAAGATATCTCGACGTTGTTATCTCATTCAAGCCATTTAATTCAACCAGTGCTTTCTCTCTTTTAAATCGTTCAACGGTTTTTTCTTTTTAGTGGGCCCTAACCCACAGGTCTTTTTCCAGGATCTTACCTAACTCTTCTTATTTTCTCGGAGCTATCCTAAATCCATTTCAAAGTTTGAAGTAAGAATGATTTATCATCAGTCAAATGCCTTTCTACAAGATCGGTTAAATCCTTCTCATCGTTGGCTAAATCTCTTCACTTTTGATTCTTCCGGAGTGCCTTTTCTATTATCGGGTGGTGTTTCTCATCGTCATTCTCAGATTTTGAAGTCAGAAGAAGATTTTCCCTCCAAATCATATCCGTTCTCTCAAGATTCATGGTTCTAGTTCAAGGCCATCCTCTCATAATTGTTTTCGATTGTCAGAATTCTTTTCACCTATCCGTAGTAATTCAGAGTATTTTCAGTTTGATTCTCCGGAGCCCATCATCTCATAATTATTCATTCCCAGCTTTCAGTTATCGTTCTCCTAATCTTACCGGTGCATCGATCAACTATCCTCTAATCAGTTCTTGATCTCTTCGTTCTCATGTATCTAAATCCTCTCAAGCATCTTCGTTCATTTTATAATTCTTCCCGGTGCTTATTTATCTTCTCTTCGTTCTTTCTCAATTCTACCGGTGGTTCATTGAAGACCTTCCCAAGTTTGACGCTATATCTCTCTTAATCTTTTCTACGAGAATAAGTAATATGTCGAATCCGTCGATTGTCATCAATATAAATTGGTGAAGGATAAGCATAATGTAATTATTATTCGTTGTTTCAGCGTGTAAATTCTCTTTTTATTCCGGAGGCTCATCAAACTCTCGTTTTCATTTGTTTCATCTTTTCTTTTACCGGAGTTCCAAACTCTCGCAATTATGTAATCACGGAGATCTATCAAAAATCTTTACAAGGTTTCAGCTTGTGTTTTCAGCTTCTCTCCCTTTTTCCGTTTGATCATTCTTTTGTTTAACGGAGATCTTCATGGAGGCTCTACATAATGATTCATCAAGGATTTAATCTGTTCTGAAACGTTCATCAAGATTATTTTCAGAAGAGTTCAAGCATTCTTAATATCGCATTCCGAAGTGCATTTCTTTAGTCCATATCATTGGAGGTGGTATTATGTCATTCTTCATAATTTGAGTTCATGTTTCATGACCCACATGTTGTTAGGAATGAGGTATTTCAAATCCATCAACCTCTCCGTTGGAATTACCTTGGGTTATATTTCACCTAAAACCTTCCCTAAGGATTGTTGCTATTTACGGTGCTTACCAATGACCCAAGTTCTTCATTTATCCTCCCGTTGAAATAGGGTTTCTCGTCTCCTTGTTTATTCCAATCTAATTCTTTCCCGTGAGTGGCAGGTTGTCACCTCATAATTTGAGACGTATTCCATAAGACCATATCAAGCTTATTCTTTCCGTTGTTGGTGTTCCAACAACTCCGTTCGACCCTTCTCCTAAAGATGCCTTTTCAAGCTCTTTTGTGGCATAAGATACCTTTTTTATTCTCCATTTTTTATTTCAATTATCTATCTTCTATTCTTTTCTTCCAGAGGCATTGTGATGTTGCTCTCTTCAATCCATCCTTTCATTTTGTCAGGATTGTTTTCTTTTCTTAATTTATCCATTTAACCGGAGTGTTGTACCCTTTTTGCTCAAGTTCTTTTCACCATATCAAGTCTTGCATAACTTCTTAACAGGAGTGCTTTCAATATATATCTTGCCTTTGAACCTCAAGGTTTTTCGCAATATTCTTTGTTCCTCTTTTCTATCGGAGTGTTGTCGACTTTGTTCATCTCCATTGTATTCTTTTCTCGAAATGGCTTAACCTTTTCAAGGTTCTTTGGTCTCACTCGTTTGTCGAAGAAGCAACTTAGTCTCTTTCTCTTCCATTTTTCCCTCCGGTGCCATTCTAGATCTCAGGACGAGATCCTCTCGTAGTGGTGGAGTGTTGTAACGCCCCGAGACCGATGCGCCAGGTGTCTTCCAGTTATTCGATGTTGTTGCCATGTCATTTGCTTGCGTGTTGCATCTTATCATGTCATCATGTGCATTGCATCATCATGTTTTCAAAACTTGCATCCGTCCGGGTTTCCCCAGTGCCATCCGTTGCCCGTTCTGAGTCCAGACACACTTGCACGCGCCCGCGGCATGTCCGAAATAGTATTTTATAAGTGGCCGGAAAATGTTCTCGGATTGGGTTGAAAGTTGGCGTGTGGCCTTATTGTAGTGTAGGTAGGCCGCCTGCCAAGTTTCATCACATTCAGAGTTCGTTTGGTAGCCCAACCGTTAAAATATAGCGGCATTATAGCTGGTCTAGCGTCGGACGTTTTCGGTCTCCGGAAACAGTTGCCGGGCTGCACTCCTTCCCTCTCATCTCAGCCCAACCTCCTGCACACAGCCTACCAAACCCCACTCCGATCGGAGCCATCGGATCGCGATCGGAGGGTTCGAAAACCCCCCTAAATCCCCTAACCCTAGCTATTTTGCTATATAAGGATACCCCTTGTCCATTTCAGGCAACCTAGCCTTCCCCTACCCTCAGCCGCCACCTCCCACCTCGTTTTCAGCACCGGCTGCCCCTTCTCCGCCACTTGGCGCCGTCCCTGAGGGTAGAAGCCGCCAGCGCCGCCACTCCTGGCCATCCATGATGCGCCACGTCACCCCTCCACCGCCCCCATCCACCGCGGCCCGCTCAGGCCCGTGCGGGGCCCGCCCGAGCCCATCGAGGGCCTGAGCGCCTCCCGCTTCCTCGCTCCCGATCTGGTTCGAGGGGAGGAGCCCCTCGATCCAGAGCCCCGCCGCCGTCTCGATTTGCCTCGCTTTGCCGGCCACCTGAGACGCCGCCGACGAGCACCAGCAGGCCGTTCACGCCGCCCTGCTCCTTCCCCATCTCCTTTCTCCCTTGTTCTTCCTCTACTCTAAGCCATGCGCTGCCGCCATTTTTGCACGAGCCACCACCGAGCTCGTCACCAGCCTCCTCGGCCTCGCCCGTCACCGTTGACCGCGTCCGGTGCCGGATCCGAGCTCCCCACGCGCCGATCTGCTCGTTCCCGGCCTTCCCCGCCTTGCCCCGTCGACGTCCTCGCCGGACCACCAACGCCGCCATGCCTGTTCCCGCCTATGCTTCGAGCAGGAGGAGCTCGCCCGTCACCGTTGACCGCGTCCGCATGGGCTGCGTCTCCGCGGCCCAGATCCGCCGGCCCACCACCCTGCTCCCCCTTCGGCCTGTTGGCCCGATGTGAGCAGCCCCTCCAGCGCCTCCCCTATGCACTTCTGGGCCTGCTAGTTTCAGCCTATGGCATGTTTTGTTTCGTTCTGCGATTTGTCTATTTATCCTGAGACGGCAGATTTTACAGAAAACCCCCTAGTTTCATGCATATAATAACTCACAATTGGTGCTTCAGATTGAAATGAATTATACATGAAACTTGCTTAGAATTGCATCTAGTTTCATAATATGTCATTTTCATCCATGTTTAAAATGTTTGAAATGCTGTTTGGTTAAATTTTCTCCTATGGCATGTTAAAATGATTTAATTCATAACTAATTAACCGTAGCTCCAAATTTAATAAACTTTATATGTAAATGGGGTAGAAAAATGCCTAGTTTAACTTGGTTCACTTACTTTGCATGTTTAATAACTCTAAAATTATTATTAGGGCAGAACAGTACCAAACCTTAAAATATGCATATGGGGATTTATCGGATTTGTTGTTTGTTATATCCAGCCCCATTTAAATTGCTTAGTTAGAGAGTTTCTTTTATGCTTCACCCATGCCATGCTAACCAACATTTAATATTGTTGGGTACATAAACAAGAGCGAACTAAATAATTATTGTGGTGTCCGTCAATATGCAACTCGTTGCATATTGAGCTCCACTTAATTTGTAGGTTTGCTTGTGCACTTTGCCATGCCATGCCTCATTAAACCGGACATGCATCATACTTGATTGTGCATCATACCATGTTCAGGTGTGGTTTGTTTACTATGTTGTCTGCTTCTTTCCGGTGTGTGCTTCTTCGGGTTGATTCCGGTAACGTCGCGTTTGTGAGGACCCGTTCGTCTACGTTCGTTTGTCTTCTTCATGGACTCGTTCTTCTTCCTTGCAGGATTTCAGGCAAGATGACCATACCCTCGAAATCACTTCTATCTTTGCTTGCTAGTTGCTCGCTCTTTTGCTATGCCTATGCTGTGATACCTACCACTTGCTTATCATGCCTCCCATATTGTTAAACCAAGCCTCTAACCCACCTTGTCCTAGCAAAACGTTGTTTGGCTATGTTACCACTTTGCTCAGCCCCTCTTATAGCGTTGTTAGTTGCAGGTGAAGATTGAAGTTTGTTCCTTGTTGGAACATGGAGATGTTTTTCCATGTTGGCACATGTTTACTTGTTGGGATATCACAATATACCTTATTTAATTAATGCATCTATACACTTGGTAAAAGGTGGAAGGCTCAGCCTTATGCCTGGTGTTTTGTTCCACTCTTGCCGCCCTAGTTTCCGTCATATCGGTGTTATGTTCCCAGATTTTGCGTTCCTTACGCGGTTGGGTTATAATGGGAACCCCTTGACAGTTCGCTTTGAATAAAACTCCTCCAGCAAGGCCCAACCTTGGTTTTACCACTCGCCACCTAGCCTCTTTTTCCCTTGGGTTAGGCCAGCCCAAGGGTCATCTTTGTTTTAACCCCCCCCCCCCGGGCCAGTGCTTGTCTAAGTGTTGGTCCGAACTGAGTAGACTGCGGGGCCACCTCAGGGAAACTTGAGGGCTGGTTTTACTCGTAGGATGTCTCATCCAGTGTTGCCCTGAGAACGAGATATGTGCAGCTCCCATCAGGATGTCGGCACATCGGGCGGCTTTGCTTGACTTGTTTTACCATTGTCGAGGATGTCTTGTAGAACCGGGATACCGAGTCTGATCGGAATGTCTCAGGAGGAGGTCTATTCCTTCGTTGACCGTGAGAGCTTGTCGTGGGCTAAGTTGGGACACCCCTGCAGGGATTTGAACTTTCGAAAGCCGTTCCCGCGGTTATGGGTAGATGGGAATTTGTTAATGTCCGGTTGTAGATAACTTGAACCTTAACTTAATTAAAATGAATCAACAGCGTGTGTAACCGTGATGGTCTCTTTTCGGCGGAGTCCGGGAAGTGAACACAATTGTTGGAGTTATGCTTGATGTAGGTTGCTATAGGATCACTTCTTGATCATAGTTCTTCAACCGTGCTTTGCCTTCTCTTCTCGCTCTCATTTGCGTATGTTAGCCACCATATATGCTAGTCGCTTGCTGCAACTCCAGCTCATATCTTTTACCTTACCCATAAGCTTAAATAGTCTTGATCGTGAGGGTGCGAGATTGCTGAGTCCCTGCGGCTCACAGATACTTCCAAAAACCAGCTTGCAGGTGCCGTTGAACCGTGCAGATGACGCAACCAAGCTCAAGGAGGAGCTCGATGAAGATCGTGTTCACTATGTTGTTTCCGTTTCCAGTTGATCAGTAGTGGAGCCCAGTTGGGGTCGATCGGGGACCTTTGTTGCATTTGGGGTTCTTCTTTTATTTTGGTTCCGTAGTCGGACCTTGATTGTATTTGGATGATGTAATGCTTTATTCATGTTTTGTGTGAAGTGGCGATTGTAAGCCAACTATGTATCTCTTTCCCTTCTGTATTACATGGGTTGTGTGAAGATTACCTCGCTTGCGACATTGCTTTCAATGCGGTTATGCCTCTAAGTCGTGCTTCGACACGTGGGAGATATAGCCGCATCGAGGGCGTTACACCCCTGCAGAAGAGGCCATCATCAACAGTGGGCCGTCAAGCACCGGCGCCAACCCCATCCAGATCAGAGCCGGCGGCGGCCTGACGAGCCCGCCCTGCTCTGGGAGCGGAGCCGGCTCGAGGGCTCGTAGCTGTCGTCGCTCGTCTCCGTAGTCGCGAAGAGCTCGCGAGAGTCGCTGGAACCTCCGACGCCTCCGCCGCCAAGGGAGCCGCCAAGGGAGCGGTCGGCGGGCCCAGTCCTCGCCGCAGCAGGGCCTTGGCCACCTCTCCCGGGGCAGCACTCCAGCCGGCGCCCGTTCGCGTCAAAGACCTTGAAGGACATCGCCGAAGCACCGTCATAATCCAAGTGGATCGTGAAGACGTGCCTTGTCCTGCAAACCCGGGCGATCTCTCTCCAGCCCCGAGTCATGAAGACCTCGCCCGGGGCAACGACCGCGACCTCTGCCTCGATCACGAGGGTGCTGCAGCCAGAGCTCCAGGGGCTCCCCCTATGGGATGATGGAGGCGAAGAAGGGAGGAAGGCGAATCCAAGACTGAAGAGGAATGGCGACGTGGAGCACGAACTCTCGGGAGGAGCCCTCGGTGTGGACCCCAGGGGGGACGACCAACACCTTCGTGACCCGTCGGCACCGACGGCGGCGCCGCCCGTGGCGGTCAGCATCATCTCCTTCAGGGCCCTCGACGTGGGCGTACAATGGAAGCGGGAACCCCGGCGGCGCCCGCTCGCACCAAGGCCTCGACACCACCTGAAGGGACACCTCGTCCGGGCCACGGGGGACGAGCCGTTTCTTTGGCGGGAGTGGGTCTGGTTCCTCCTGGGGAGCCTTTCCCTTCTCTGCCATCGAGAACCGGCGGATCGGAGCCATCGCAGCAAGACGGAGCAAGGATCGGGAAGAAGGAGAAGCAAGAAGGGATGGACTAGAAGGGCGCGCGCCGTTCCATACTTATAGCCGGCGAAGGCCAACCTCTGACCTCCACGATCGCAGGTAATCATGACCCGCTTTGCACGCAGGGACTTGTCCAATCCGTGCAGTTGCCGAGGCGCCATGGGGAAGTGGAGACGCCCACGTCCAATCAACCGCCACGCGGCGCCCAAGACCGCGGGCTGTTAGGGCCCGCGGTGCTTCGCCCTTGCCCTTCCGCCTCACTGCACGGCCAAGTCCGGGCGCGCCTTGGGCCCGGGGGCTACTATCGGCATTCTGGGAACGGGGGTCCCCAGACTTGCCTGCTTGCGGCCTGCGGCATGGCTCAAAGGGGGGCCCAGCATGGCCCATCTTCATCAACACAGACCCAAGACCCTCGCGAGGGGCCAAGCCTCGCAGGGCGGACGACACGGAGCTTCCTCAGGCACGGCCTCACCAGGCTGGCTCGCGAGGGGGCGGAGATATCAAGGCGGGGTACCTCACGAGGTGCCCGTGACGCAAGCCATAACGACCAAGGGCGCCAGGCGGGTGCCAGCCCGCGCAGTGTCCTCCTTTCCTCTTTGGTGCAAAGGGGGCAAGCGCAGCCGCGGAGTACCGAGGCATCAGGCAAAGGTTGCCATTTCAGTGCAACAAGACCAAGACCAGGAAGACTGCAAGATGGAGGTCATCGTGGAGCCCAAGACGGCGTCACCACCAGAGCTTTGTGCAGGCGAAGACTACTTTTGTCAGGGTAGCGAGTACTAGCTGTCCCCCTTCAAATTAGCCTGCCATTGTTGGCTCCCTTCCCGCTCGATATTTGGGAAGAGGACCAGGGCCTCTATAAATAGGACCAGCCACCCACAGAAGAGAAGGGTCTGGGGGGTTCGAAAGGATTAAGAGAAGGGGTTCGATCAGAGAGAGAGAGAGAGGGGAGGCTGGCTGAACTCCTCCCAACAGTTCATCGCCCCAGCCAAGAACAGACCCTCGTGAGGCTGTTCTTCCTTGTATCATTCATCATCATCAGCCCAAGAGGCAATCCACCACACCACACACTGGAGTAGGGTATTACACCACAACGATGGCCCGAACCAGTATAAACCCTGTGTCTCTTATGTTGTTCTTTCCATGGCTTAGATCTTAGCGAGGCGGAGGGGTGCAGGTAGGTAGGAAGCGAAATCTCCGTGCGCACCCTAGTGTTCGAACCTCAAGGGTCTGCCGGAACCCGAAATCCGACAACCCCCACCCAGAACCCTAAGATAGATAGTGGGGTAACTCTCCAGCGAGCACCCCTCCCCGCTGCGGGTGGTTCTTCCTTAACTTCGGCGAGCCCTCCACCCCCTGAAAATTGATTGACCCAAAAGTCGATTCAGTCGACTGAAGTGTAGCTAAATAGGAGTAGAGAAAGCAAGGGGGAGGGGGAGAGCAGCAGCAGCTGCACGAGAAAGCAAGAGAGCGAGAGCCGGAGCAGTAGCAGCAGTGCGAGTGAGTGAGCGAGAGCCGGAGCAGTAGCAGCAGCATGAGCGAGCGAGCGAGAGCCGGAGCAGCAGCAGCAGCAGATCCGGCTGGTATGGCCGCCACCACTGAAGGGGCCTTGCACTAGGGGAGAGCCGCCTTGGAGATGTCCCCCGTGGCATCGGCTTCAACGTAGCTGCTCCATGGGGGTGCGGGGTGGAGGACCGTCGGCGCCGGGAGGTCAAGTTAAGGAGCAGGTGCGATGCGATGAGTGTACAACCTCTTTGGTGGCGCCGAGTAGGCCTTGGCTTCGTCCGAGGAGAGGGTGAGGATGCTGCGGTTCTTGTCGGAGTAATGGGCCATCGGTAGGCTAACCCGGGGCCCAGAACCTTTCAAGATTGTGGCGGACTGCGCCCCTCAAGGCACCAAGATGGAGTACCGGCTCCTGGTGGCCGGCTGGAGGAATAGTCGGCTGCCCGTAGACGGCCGAGTTCCAGAGACCGACTTCAAGACCAGCCGACTCCTAGTTGGCGGCTTCTAGAGAAGCCGGCCCCTAGCAGTCGGCCTGTGGCGCTAAAGAAGAAAAGACAGGGGATGGCTACAGTATAGACCATCCCCCCCCCCGATCCAGGGACGGGCGTGGCCACAGTGCGCCGTACTGGCGGAGATCTCCGTCTGGCGCGACACTGTTGCCAAGCCACTCCTGACGTCACCACAAGCAGGGGGGGCCCTGCTCCCACGACGGCCTGTTGGTACGGCCCAAGGACGACGGGCCCCACCAGTCAGCTAGAGCCCAGAAGACGGCCAGAGCCTGACCAGTCGGACCCAAGGGAGGTCGGCCCCCAGCAGTCGGCCCGCTCTTTCCTCGGGTTCCACGTGCCATTAACCAGACGAGACACAGAGTGGCTATAGTAATCGCCCACCAGGCGGCAGGAGCTGCGGCCATGATCCCCTGACCAAGCATGTGTCATTAGAGTCACGACTACAGTGATCAGTAGCCGGCAAGACCCGAGAGCGGCGGGGGCGGCCTGTCGGCTACGTACCAGACCAGCCGGCGGCGCCCAGCAGCCGACGGCTAGAGAGACTGACAGTCGGGCCCTACGCCCGGCTGGATTACCATTGTACCCCTGGGGGGTAGGCCCATATAAACCCCCTAGGAGACCCATGCAAAGGGTTCGCACCCAGATAGGACTAGATTCATACCTAGGGGAGGAGAGAGCAAGCCTTGCCTTCTCCCACCTCTAGCATACAGCTTGAAGAGCACCATTGTAGACACTTGAGCCTTAGTGATCATGCGGAGACCCCACAGAGCAGGACTAGGGGTGTTATCTCCTAGGAGAGCCCTGAACCTGGGTAAAGTTCGCCGGCGTACGTGTCTACGCCTCATCCCGCTTCTGGGCACCGGCGACGTTCTAATCGCTCCCACCATGATAAGCCATCCATTGGCATATGTTGCACCTAACCCCCGACATTTCTGGTGGAGCTAGTTAAGGCGGCGCTATGGGGATGGTGCTGCCGCTTTAGACAGGGCGACTGTCGGAGCAGCTCCTTGGAGGTGGAGGACGGGGTGGCTGAAGTGCCAGGACGACAGGATGGATGACGGATCCTCATCCGGGGAGGTGGACGAGGGACATTGAGCTGTTACGGTGGACGACGTCGTCGGGGAAGAGGCTTCGGCTGGGCAGCGGTGAGGTGGTGGACGGAGGAGGGTGGGGTTTCGCGGCTAGAACGGAGAGGTTATGGCGGCCTAGTATTTCGAATGGCGAAAAGGAGGCGATGGGAGGGGGAACCATGACTTAGGGACGCCCTTGTCCAAAATGTAGGGTGTGTTACAAAAGTACCCCCACCGATTTGAACTAGCGGCCCTTTCGGCTCAGGGTTAGAAGGGCGATTTCGCGTGTCAGGATTTGGCAGCTAGAGGGAGTTTTCACGCGCATTGTAATTTTGGGATAGCAAGGCGCGGGTTGTGAAGGCGCTAGTTTTGGGAGCATGATATCTAAATTTTCGGGATATAACAAGGCGCGGGTTGAATTTTAGGGACAAGTCTAATGTGTAATATTGGACTTGTATGTACCAAAACAATCTGCACTTCCCTGAACGAAAAAAACTAAAAAAAATAAAACTATTCACGCCACACAAAGAGAGAGTCTTGTCCCATTTTACTATACAAATGCTATTCAAAGCTACTCCCTCCTTCCATCTATATAGGGCCTAATGCATTTTTGGGGCTAACTTTGACCAAATACTAGAGAAATAATATATGACATGCAACTTACACAAAGCACATCGTTAATTTCGTATGTGAAAGGAGCTTTCAATGATACAATTTTCACATTGTGCATGTCATGTACTATTAATCTTGTCAATAGTCAAAGGCGGTCTTAAAAACGCATTAGGCCCTATATAGATGGAAGGAGGGAGTATGAATCCATGTTATGTCCAATTAAATTTTTTCGCTGGCTATATAATGCATGTAACCTACTCATACCAACATTTTAGTGCATTCCAAATGTCTATACTACCACTGCAATTCGAACTGAATTTGAATTCGTTTCTCTATTTAAATAAGAATCTACAATAATGATTGTTGCCAACTTCGACCATCATTCGTGTAATACCTTAACAACACACCACATGATTACTATAGAGATAGATATGAAATATGTTTATTATATGAACTCGAATTCAATTTTTTGAATGCACTTGATGTTGATTCCAAATAATAGTACATTTGATGTACTAACTATATATTCATAATCTAAACCATGTTCCATACGTACACCGTGTTTATCACACAAAGTATAGTGCCCCGCCCCATACATTATGACAAGTATTTAGCCCTGATCTGCAAAAGCCACATATTAGCCCAAATTATAATCAATGTTCTATATATTATATGTAGTACTAGCAAGATGCCCATGCGTTCCACGGAACATCAAGATGAGCGAGGGGAGGCCTTATTTGCAAATATGGAGAGGGGTGTGGGTATCTTTTTTCAAAATTGCCATAGTTTCCTTCCTATCCGTCAGATATAAATCAGATGACCTATATTGCAGGATGGCAGGCACACCATCATCAACAACTCTGTTTTTATAAGAGTAGAGATAAAAATATTATATGTAGTATAACATGATCATAACCACACCATGTGTATCACCATTATATATACTAACGCATGCGCCGGTTTAAAACACTATGATAAATTCTTCAAATACCCAAATTCACTTTTTATAATGAATTATGATCTCTATTCGTCTTTTACACCCACACAATCCTCTTATCTTTGTAGCTAGCGCTAACTTTCTCACATGCATGCACACACCCGCATCCCTCTCACCCTCCCTCAGCATTCTCTAGCTCCATCACGCAAATTCGTCTTTTCACTTTAGGTCGTTCACCCACGGTATGTATAGGCCCCCCAGCTCCTTCTTTACGACACACATCGATCGATATGCCTCTCTAGCCAGGTGTGCCTACCACAAACACAAGCTTCCCCTCTTCTCTTCTCACCGTCCATGCCTCAATCCCACCACTCTTTTCATCGATCTCGTACTCGCACACTCCTTCCCCCTTGATATAGTATGCCTCTCGCACCACCTCCTAGATGCATCCCTCTCTCTCTCTATCCTTCTCCACGGGCCTTATTTGCTTCTAACACATACATGCATGTATACCGACCGATCTCCCTACATATACCTAGGTCGACTTTAACTATTTCCCCCCACCCATCGATCAACATACCTCACAAGTTATGTCTCTCCTTTCTTTGACAAAGGACGACTGATCTTCCTATGTAGTTACGTCTGCTTACCACAGCCATATCGTCCCCCCTCATCATTCGTGCATGCCTCCCGACCCGTCCCTCACACGCACGTGCACAGACAGGCAGCCATCCCCTCTCTTATTGATATTGCGGGTGTGCCCTCTGTTTGTCTAGCAAGCCTATCGCACCATTTGTTAGAAGCAACTCCACTACTTCCCCCCTCCAACACTCTAGCTCCGTCTCTCTCCCAACCTTATTCCTCTCCTACACATATGCATGGATGCCGATCAATCTCCCTTAATACATAAGGTAGGCCTCTCTCCTCCTCCACACATATACCGGCCATTGTACCTCTATAGTTAATTATCCCTCCCACCACACATCAATAGTCGAACGATGTACGTAGGTATACATGCCACAGAGACAAACTGCACATGTCCCCTCTCACGTTCCAATAGTCCAGTCAATCTATATCTTTGATGTGGGCACACACAAATTCGATGGCACTATTTATCGATCGCGCACGCACACATACACACATCATCATCATCCCTCTCTTCGATTCTATGGACACCTCAAGCCCGATGATACCTCCACTCTCTTCTTGTGGATCGCCACCTATATATATATGATATATCCAGGACTCTATTTCACACACATTGCATATGTTACATTTTTTCATTGACCCTCCCCCACCCAAAAAAAAACACTCACGAACCCACACACTTTATCTCTCTATGTTTGTATCTCTCTCTCACACAACCCCATGTAGGTGGTGTACGTACACGAAGAGAATAGGTGCACGTACTCACCCTTCGTGCCCAGCCACACCCACGCGGGTACACGGTGGAGCTCATTTCTGTACGAAATGGCAGCCCACGTGCTAATTTGAACGCGTGTAGCAGTTGTTTACCTATGGAGGTCGTGTATCATGCATGCACGAAACAAAGTTCGACTTGATGCATTGGAGCATTATTTTTAAATAAATTTATATCGCTCAATGGCACATACACATAATACAAAATGATTTTTATGGAGAAAAAAGATAGTCTGCTCCACTATATACAATGGAGCCTGCCTGCCCGGGTTTGTCTCTCTTTAGAGTATCTCACACAAGGAGGTGGTGACCTCTCTCTCTCACCGTTGGTCACTGATCCGGCTGCATCCCGTCCGCCGACGGAAAGGGAGGATGTGCATCATTTCTCCGTTCGATAGTGCTGAGGCAGCATGTCCCGATCTGCGGTACCCGCTGTTCTCTCTGACCAAGCTCCGGCGCGGTAGGGCCTACACCACTAGCTCGCTGCCGCAGTATGGGCAGATGCCGCACGCCGCCGCTCACCTAGTTACATCCCGACGACCCCAGGTATCCCCTCTGGCCCTACTCCACTGCCCGTCTTCCCACATCGCTGCATGTGGAAAATCTTGCATGTGGATCTTCGATAGTTCTTTGCCCAAAACATAGCTCGTCCGGTGTTCTTTCCATATTGCAATCTCGTCCTCACACCGTTTTAGACAAACACAACCGTGTTGTTATCTTCCCTTAAGACAAGGAATATGCTTCTTTTTTGTCGTCGTATGTGTCATCAACTATTATTGTCCAGTAATTGTTTCCTTTCTACCTCTTTTTTGCAAACAGGGCTATCCATTTCACCTCGTTGCTATTGCGACCATTTGGTGAACTGCACAAATCACTTTTTTCTTAAGAGTGTTTTGTGCAGTTGTACTAAAATGTCACAGGGGCAACATCTCTACATTTCAGTGTGACTACACAAAGGGAGATTGGTTTTGCTCTATCCTCCTCATCCAACTCCGAGCCTAATCTTCTCCAACTATTTTCTTAATCTTCTCCAACTAGTTAGTCTTAAGAAAGACTACAAAGGTGACCGGCTTCTATTTGTGTGTTTATTGCTTCATCAGCAGTCCTCTATTATCGTAATCGTACTTAATATCTTTGGAACAGGGACACTCAGCTCTATTTCAGTGGAACTGCACAAAATGATCGGAATGTTGCATGCTCCAGACAGCTACTTTTTTCCCAACATGCCTTGTTGATTTAGACAGAGCTGGGGGGACGTTGCTGCCAATGAAAGCATGGACCAATTTTAATAACACCTTCTCACAACTTTTCTTCGGTTGTGATGTAAATATTAGCTCTGATCTGCTAATCATTGAGATGCATTAGCAAGCAAGTTAGTTTTTTATTGTTTTCGAAAGAGCATCGATGGCAAGACACACGAAACAAAAGCTGAAAGCTCAGAGCATTGTACAATTTCATTTTGCTGGAAAATTATTTGTACACTACGTCAATTATGTAAACAAATGTTGGAAGGTTGATAGCATTGCCAGAAGCCTCTTCAGCATCCGGGGTCCATGTGCCATGCACACAATTATACTCCTCTGTTCCTAAATATTTTTCTTTTTTACAAATTTAGGGTGTAGATTCACTCATTTTGCTTCGTATGTAGTCACTCGTTGAAATCTCTAGAAAGACAAATACTCCGGAGTATATTGAAGAACCGAGGGAGTGGTGCACAACCGCATGGGAGACTCAGCCCGGTCGTTGCACCGCATTAATAGTGAGTAATGAGCAGTCAAATCATAAGCCCCATCTTTCCCACTTTAAGTTGCTCGGAAGAAGCAACCATCAATATGCTCTTCTTTGAATCTGCTCATACTACTCCATCTGTCACTCTTTATAGAGCGCGCTTCAAAACAAATCTCTGGGACCAAGGCAACTAGCGATCGGCCTGAAAAATAGCATTGGTAGTTATAGCACGACGTCTATTAGCGTACACACATGCATGCAGTGCTTCCACCCTGGGTACACACATGCATGAACTTACTCCACTCTGTAGTACATCGAGAGAAAATGTGGACTTGATTGCAGTTACCATGCCCTAATTAATTGAGCATTAAACCAAACGCGTCTAAAGTTTCTCTGGTGGTGGAAATGCATGGAGAGAAATGCATCAGAATGAAGCACACTCTGTAAACTGTGACAGAGGGAGGAGTAGTATGAAGGTGCAAAACCAAGTACGCGTATGGCCAGTCGGTCAACGCACTTCCTCTTGGCATATCACTGACATGTGGGACCGGAGTGTGAGCAAACCGGTATCAATTGACGGCAAAATGGCCAATCCGCAGTTCCTTGAGAGAGACGAGGAGCAAGAACGCACAGATGGGCTCGCAGGAGGCCAAGATATATTCGAGCATGGTCGGTTGATATCATCATTACATGTTCGATGTTTTTTAATACTACTATTGGGCTGCTGTTTTCCGCCCTTCTCCTGAATAAATGTGTACTTTATCAGAGATTAACATAAAATAAGAGTACAGACGCTCCACCATGCGGTTCTAGTAGTAGTACTACTCGTACTACTAAACCTTGCGCTTGGCTCTTCACCTCTTCGTGAAGTTGAGAAATGATGGTACTCCGCATGTTAGGTACTACAGTGTATGCCTCTGGAAACTTGACACCGAATGAACTGATGCATGTCCACCGCCTGGGTGAGGGTAGGTTGCATTAGTCAAAAGGTGTAAGCGAGCTTCACCTTGTCCTGCAAGCTTCTCCTTGTTCTGCGAGTTGACGGGACACACCAAAAAGTAGTTCTAGTCCATACTCCCTCCTTCCCGGTTAATATGGCTTAATCTTTTTTGCGGGTAAATGACAGAGCTTTATTCATATATAAGCATTGTTAGGACGATCAGCCAAGAGACTGGTCACTAGGAAGTGATGTACCCCGCAAAAAAAGAAGAAGGAAGCGAGGTGTTTCATCAAGCCATCTCTCGGCCACATTCAAAGTGCAGCAAGCATGGTTCGCACAAAGATGCACTGCAAGGTTTGCTGACCTGTTTACATGCTGAATAACAAAAAAGAGGAAATATTATTGAGCGCTCCTATTCGTAACAGGATATGATCCAGAATTTAGCAAGAATTGTGGGGAGTGTTCCATGCAATCAACTTCCATTATCACATGCGAGAACCCTCGAAGAGAACCAAATGTGTTGAAGATTGCTTTATCAAATTTTTAAAATATAATAAGAGTGCAGACGCTCCTCCATCCAGTTCCTAGTAGTATAGTACATACCTCTATAGGAGTAGTACTAGTACTAGTAAACTTTGCGCTTGGTTGTTTGCCTCTTCGGGAAGTCGAACAATAATACTACTAGTATAGTGTATGCTTCTAGCAATCTGACACTGAATTAACTGTTGCACGTCCACCGCCTGAGCGAGGGAGAGCTTGCATTAGTCAAAAGTTTCTCCTTGTCCTGCGAGCCACTGCGCACAAGCTTCTCCCGTCCTGCAAGCTTCTCCTCGTTTGGCAAGTTAACGGGACACAACAAAGTATTGTAGTACATACTGCCTCCTTTCCGGTTAATATGGCTTAATTTCAAGCAAGATAAATACACTGTCTGTCACTGTATATTTGTAAAAATACGGTCAGTGGACTTCATAATACACTCACTGCACTCAATATATACATTTTCTGGTGTTTATACGGTCACTAGCTCACCCTGGCTGAGTATGTGTGTGCATGCACGTGTAGGTTGAGCACTTGAGCGTGACCGTGTGTGTTCCATCATGTGCTCGGACATGCATGCATTAGGGCGTCGCGCGCGTTTTTGCATCCATGTGTATGTGTGACTGTTGCATGCATGCACGAGGTTGTAGTCCCTCACATTCACATGTTCATAAGTCAATGCTTTGACAAAATGTTGCATGCAAGGTTTAATCATTCATTGTTCACACATGCATTCCCGATATTAATACGTTGGTAATGACAATTTATTGAGGAAAATGAGCCCATGAATTGAGTACAAAGGTGACCAATAAGCCAGGACGGAGGGACTACCAGTAGTGAACCGGAAGGAGGGAGTAGGTACTAGTAGTATTACGTAACAACGTGTAGTAACAAAATTCCTCTATGCGCATCCTGTCGATGTATCACGCAAGAAAATAGAGATAAGTGAAACTGAGAGTCAGGAACGGTCATACACGTAGGGGGAGTATGTGTAGGGGCCACTAAGGAGTAGTAAAATCACACAGTAAGTTCGGAAGAAGCAACCATCATTTCACTCTTCAATGAAATGTACGCAATATAAAATGGTTGATATGGAGAGAAAAAGAAAACCACTATATATACACTAGCAGGAGCCTAAGCTACAAGCCTGCTTGCTTGGGTTGCTCTCTTCACAAGCATAGAACGACGGTGGTCACACCACTGGTCACATATCCGGCCTGATCCCTCCGCTTGGGGAAGGGAACAATGTTCTGCGTAGACGCGGTCGACATCGGCGAGGGAGAAAACTCACAGTCAGTGCGTCCCGATCGGGGGTCCCCGCGGTATGGGCTGATGCCGCGTCCCAACCGCCCGTATATCTACAGCCCAACGTCCCAGGTAGTAAATCTTCTATCATGGTGGGTGCACAGCAGATGCCAAGGGATGGCTAAAGAGAGGTGGAGGCTCGATGAAAGTGCAACTATCCCTGGGTGGTTTTGGTAATTCTTAACAACATATAGCTCACTGAGCTAATGCTATTTGACGATAAATATTTCAGGAAATCTCAATGATTGGCATGGCATGGATTAGGAAGTGGACCCCTCAAAATGCTAAGGACAAAAGATTGGCTCAAGCTCAAAGCACAAGACTCTACCTATTTCATTTTAGTGATCCAAGATCACATTGAGTCCATAGGAAAAGCCAATACTATTAAAAGGGGATGAGGTGTTGCTTAATGAGTTACTTGCTCAAAATTCTTAGTGATATGCTCCAAAAACCCTCAACTACTTTCTCATATACACATATGTCCCAAACCAAAAGTCAAACTCGGCCCCACCAAAATCTTCTATCCGGAGCCACTGAGTTCATTTGACATAGCGATTGCCAGAAACGCTAATCAATTCGGTCTCACCGATAGGGATCTCGGTCTCACCAAGATGGGATTGCAAACTCTCTGTTTCCCTTCGTAATGTTTCAGTCCAACCGAAATGAGCGATCGGTCCCACCGAGATTTCAATGCAAACTCTCTGTTTCCCCTTTGTAATGTTTCGGGCTAACCGAGATGAGCGAATCAGTCACACCAAGTTTGCCTGACCAACTCTTTGTTTGCCTATTACCAAAATCGGTCCCACCAAGTTTGTGTAATCGGTCTCACCGAGATTACGTTATGCCCTAACCCTAATGGAATCGGTCCCACCGAGTTGACATGTCGGTCCCACAGAAAACCCTAACGGTCACATTATGAACTAAATCGGTCTGACCGAGTTGTATGATTCGGTCCCACCGAGTTTGGTGATTTGTGTGTGACGGTTAGATATTGTGTGGAAGGTATTTATACCCCTCCACCCACTCTTCATTCGCGGAGAGAGCCATCAGAATATGCCAACACTTCCAACATACATTTTCTGAGAGAGAACCACCTACACTTGTGTTGAGGTCAAGATAGTCCATTCCAACAACATAAATCCTGATCTCTAGCCTTCCCCAAGTTGCTTTCTAGTCAAATAATCTTTCTACCAAATCCAATCCTATGAGATAGAGTTGAGTGTTGGGGAGACTATCGTTTGAAGCACAAGAGCAAGGAGTTCATCATCAACACACCATATATTACCTTTTGGAGAGTGGTGTCTCCTAGATTGGTTAGGTGTCACTTGGGAGCCTCCGTCAAGATTGTGGAGTTGAACCAAGGAGTTTGTATGGGCAAGGAGATTTCCTACTTTGTGAAGATCTACCCTAGTGTAGCGACCCGACCCGAATGGATCAAGTCTCTGTGCTTATGTGTCATCCCTGGATCAGTATGCTGACACACACAGTACTCGAAGGATTTATAACAGAGGTAAATCACATGTATAAAGTAACGTAAAAACTATTACCTCAATCCAAAATATAGCGGAAGCAACAAGGTTGTGGATTCCCATCAACACCAACGGCAAAGTTGAGTATAGGAAATCGTAACCCTAACGTACCACTTACTCGTCGTCTGAAAAGTCTGCAACATGAAAAGTTGCAGCCCGAAAACGGGTCAGCACATGGAATATGCTGGCAATGTAACACATAGAGAGTAATGAAAGAATAGGCTATACTACATGCATATATGGCTGGTGGAAAGCTCTATGATTACAGTTTTTGCGAAAAGCCAATTTTTCCCTACTTCAAAGGAATAAAATTTATTTAACTATCATGGTGGT
>NC_041390.1:316891608-316954356 GCF_002162155.2 Triticum dicoccoides
GGGGGGGTGCTTGGGTATTTATATTGGGGAGGGGAGGGTTTTGCTTGGGGTAGGGGACAAGAAATAGATTAGGATTAGGAAACAAAAGGAAAAGATCTAGAAATAGATACGGAATAAACGAACATAGGACAAGAGTCCTACTAAGACTAGGAAAGCAAGAAGCGGCGGCTCCCTGGTGCACGCGCGCTATGGCCTCTTGGCCGGCCGGTGGCTAGTGGCTTGGGCCTTTGGCCCAAGGCGCTGCGGATTTTTTTTTTTTAAACGGTCTCGCGCGCAGAAAAAAAATAAATAAAAGAAAATCTAAACGAACTCCAAAATTTAATAAAGTAAATTTTCCCCGACTCCTAAAAAATGAGTCGAACAAAATGAACTTTACTCGGGGCCTAAAATAAAATTTTCAAAAACGCGCATTTTCCCTATCCGAATAAAATGCAAATAAAACTCCGGCAAACAAAATTTGATCTATTTATTAAATCTTCATTTTCCTAAATTTGGGAAAGTCATATTATTCCCTCTCTTATATTTTTGATAACGGAAAATAATTGAAGATGAAATAAATAAATCAAATGATCCTCTTTTCAATTCGAGAAAACTCTCAAATATGAAAATAACGAAATCTCCAACTCTCTCCAAGGGTCCTTGAGTTGCGTGAAATTTCTAGGATCGACCAAAATGCAAGAAAATAAAATATGCATGATGATCTATTCCAAATTGAAAATAAATTCAAAGGGGCTTTGAATTTAATTCTTTGAAACTCCCAACTCATATTTCATATAATTTGAAGAAGTCATTTTATCTTCTCTCGTGAAAATCATTGAGTCGCATAAAGTTTCAGAATTGAAATATTTCCAAATGAAATTCAATTATTTTTCAAACACCCTTTTCATTTTTAAATGGAAGAAGTCATGTCATCTTCTCTCTAGAGTTTTGTGTTTGAAAAGCATTTGAATTCATGGAGATCAGAAAGCAAATATGAAAGTTTGGGAAAGTCCTTTTATTCCCTCTCATTTAACTTTCAAAAAGTTTCGAATTCACTCACTTTCAGTCAATCAATCAATCAAATCTATCTATTTGTTTATAACATTCCAAAATTTAGAATTTTTGGATGTTACAAACTACCACCCTTAAAATGAATCTCGTCCTCGAGATTCGGAGAGGCTAGAAAGAATAGGTTAGGGTTTGGGGTCTTCTCAAAGTCCATCGATCATCTCCGAGGTCTCGGGTGCTACCACCCTTAGAAACATTGTTACGGTTCCATCAAAACTCATATACTCCATCCTTATCGTTGACAGTGTCAGTCTTCTCAGATAATCTCTTCTCTGGGCTCTTCCGGTAGTGGCATAACCTTTTCCTCAATTCCTTTGTCCTTTCATCTTGGTAAGGTTATCCCGAAACTGGGTCTTCATAGGTGACGGTCTGGCGCCAAGACTAAACAACTATCGATATCTCGTGGTGGTCAACAATTTACGGTTTCTCCTGCAGGAAAGGGTCTGGGTTGAACCTCACCGTATAACCTACGGTTGGCAAAAGCTGTCGTGTACAAGGGAAAAATTACGTATACCATTCTAAGGTTTAACAAGGTTTAATATCGTCGTCTCTCTACTATAGGCAAGTCACTCAGATTTACCATCCCATATAGCAAAGCGAATAATAAGAGTAAGTCGGTATGGTGATCAATCCATCCCGCACCCAAATCATTTCCTTGTACATGGTTTAGCGAATCTCGCATTCTACCACTCGGTCATCCTCACAAGCATTGCAGAATTCTTCTTGTCGACGAACCAAGTTCGGAAAATCCATTGATTCTGCAAGCCAAACAAACACCTATCGTTACTTAACAACTCTCAGGTTTTGCGTAAACTCCTATAGAATCGTCGGTTGATACAAGTCGTAACCTCTTCCAGGGTTTTTCCTTCAGCAAGAGTGTGCTTGCTTCTTGGCAGGTCCTGGGGCCTGTGGGTTATGGCCCATCTCATTACTTGTAATCCTTGAACTCATCTTCGGGCAACTGATCATTAGTCCAACTTCCAACTTCCTAGTATTCTTAATTCCATCCAATCGTATGGACTTTCTTCCTTTGGCACCAAACTAGGACATGATTACTCTGACTCATCATGGAGTTTCCATTGATCCATATTTCCAACATCATACCTCCTTTATATCCAATAGCACTTCATCTCTTCATCCTCGTGGGATGTCCCACATACCGTGATAAAACTTATACTTATGAAATCCATACTCTACTTCGTGGAACATCATTATCCTTTCCAGGGTCAAGCGTCCTTACAAGGAAATATTGGCCATCTCTGCATGGCACTTCTTCAACTGAGAAACGTAAAACACATCTTGAACTCCTGACAGTCCTCCGGGTGACTCTAACTTGTTGGCCACTTCTCCATACGCTCCAAAACTCGGTATGGTCCTACAAACCTCGGGGCTAACTGTCCCTTAACTCCAATCCGTTTAATTCCTCGCAGAGGGAACACATGAAGACATGCTCTGTCTCCAATTTCATAGACTACCTCCTTGCGTTTTTAAGTCTGCATAACTCTTCTACCTGGACTGAGCTACCTTCAGTCTATCTCGAATCAACTTAACATTCTCTTCTGACTCCTTGATCACATTTGGTCCAAACAACTGACGGTCTCCAACTTCATCCCACATCAACGGTGTCTGGCTCTTTCTCCCATACAAAGCTTCAAAAAGGGGCCATCTTCAAACTGACTTGGTAGCTATTCTTGAATGGGAAACTCCGCGTGAGGTAAATTATCATCACTACTAGATCCATAATCTAGCGCACACGCTCTCAACATGTCCTCCAAAATCTGATTGACTCTCTTGATTTATCCATCTGTCTGCGGATGAAAGGCTGTACTGAACTCTAGCCTAGTACCCAAAGTCTGGTGCAGCTGATTCCAAAACTTTGAGGTAAACTTCGTTCCTCTACGATGGTCCTCGGAACTCCATGCAGACATACAATCCTTTCTCAAATATATATCTTGGCCAACTTCGCACTTGTATAGGTGGTTTTCTCTGGGATAAAGCGAGCCACTTTGATCAAGCGAATAAACTATTACCCAGATAGAATCATATCCCGTTCGGGTTCTGGGAAATCTGGTAATGAAATCCATGCCAAGCTTATCCTGCTTCCATTCAGGTATTAGCATAGGCTGCAATAATCCTGCTGACTTCTGATGCTCTGCTTTTACTTTCTCTGACATACATCACTTACGACTACATACTCCGTAATATCCTCCTTCATACCAGTCCACCAGAAACACTCCTTCAAATCCAAATACATCTTGGTGTTTCCAGGGCGAATCAAGTATGGTGAGTCATGAGCCTCCTGAAGTATTAACTTCCTGATCTTTGCATTATTGGCACATATACACTATTCTCAAACCATAAGGTGTCGTGTTCATCCTTATGAAAACCTTTGGCCTTTCCTTTGCTCATCCTCTCTTTTACCTCAGCAATCTCTTTGTCATCCTTCTGAGCTTCACGGATCTTTTCCAACAATGTAAACTGAACTTCCATTGCTGCAACAAAACCTTTGAGAACAATCTCCAATCGAAGTTCCCTGAAAATCCTCGGCTAACTCCTTTGATAATCCTCTACTTATGAGGGTATTCGTCCTTCTTTTCTTTATGGTTGTGTCCTATTTCTCCACAGAGCTTGTACGCACAAGGTTTCTTCATATCTTTTCCATAAGGCTTCATCTTCTGGGTCACAAACCGAGACTTTAGCAAAGTCAACTTAAATTCTTCCCAAGTAGTTACTCCTTGTCATCCGTTGATGGTTTGGTACATCCTCCACCAGGTAGCAACACTTCTTTCAAAGAATGGAAGAGCGTGCTGGGTTATATCCTTTCTGACTACAGGGTTATTCTTCATGTGATCCTCCATGTTCTGAATCCATCGGTCTGTCTCCAACTGACTCATCGGTCCAGAAAATACAAGCTCATCTCCATTCATCCTCTATTGGATCCATGGGTTTGGGGTGAGATAAGAGAGATAGGGAGGGATACACACAATACAAACAAAAGTTTTGAAAAGACAGATTTTGTTGTGGCTGTCGAAAAAACATCAAACAAATGACAGCTCACAAACGTCGCATCTAACGTAGGTATAAAACAGGGGTTTGGTCTTCTAAGGGTCAATAAATCTTCAATGTCTCCAAACTCTTCAAACCTTGTTCATGCCTTCAATGGCTTCTTCCGATCATGCTTGTCTTTCTCAAGTTCTTTTGCCAGATCAATCTCTGTTGATGTGAAATCTCTCGTGACATCCTTTAATATTCCGGAGTTGCATTTCAAACTTCTGGGTTTCATTATCCTTGGCATGAACCATGGTCCTACTGTCCTTCAGTTCCTGACGAATCTCCTGTATCTCAAGGTTTTACTTCTCTAGCTTGGCTGCTTTCAACTTCTGGTCTTAAGTTCTTCACGAAATGCTTCCTTATCAATTAATGCTTCTTTTAGGTCCATCTTAACTTCCTGATGTAACACTCCAGATCCTGGTGATACACCGGCTAAGGTTAAAACTTCATCTTGCTGATAGGTGCTCCATTAGCCTTCTACCATTTAATCCTTCCATGCATATGCATGCTTAACTCAGCACGGTGACCATAGCATATGCGGGCGATAACCTCATGGATAGCCGTGGTTGTCATTTCCATGAGCTATCTCTCCATAGTTGATATCTCCTGCCTTAGGGTTTTCCTTGACAAATCCCTGAGTTCTTAACTCTACATGCTCCGGTCTTTCTCCAACACACCTTGATCTCGGGTATTGACAACTTCCATAATCTCTCAAGTTCCATAAGGGTAGCCTTCCTAGGTCATATAAATCTAGGAATTTTTCAGAGCCTTCAAATTCTCCAAGTCTTCGGAGTCTTCAACAGTTGTAGTTTCCATTTACACGGTAAAATCCTCTTCATTCCAAATGGTCTTAGTTGTCCGATATCTTGTACTTCTTGGAGTGGTCTCATCAGTCGAATCTTCGTGTGGTCAAAAGGGAAAAGGGGTATGGTCTCACTAAAAGGGGAATATTTGAATAAACTCAGAAGAGAAGAGAGGTAAAAGATCTTTTGAAAGGGAAAGTTGTAGAGAAAAATCTTTGCTATTGGCTTGCCAGTTTCTAGGGTCACGTCCTACAGTCAACATGTGCTCTGATACGATCTTGTAGCGACCCGACCCGAATGGATCAAGTCTCTGTGCTTATGTGTCATCCCTGGATCAGTATGCTGACACACACAGTACTCGAAGGATTTATAACAGAGGTAAATCACATGTATAAAGTAACGTAAAAACTATTACCTCAATCCAAAATATAGCGGAAGCAACAAGGTTGTGGATTCCCATCAACACCAACGGCAAAGTTGAGTATAGGAAATCGTAACCCTAACGTACCACTTACTCGTCGTCTGAAAAGTCTGCAACATGAAAAGTTGCAGCCCGAAAACGGGTCAGCACATGGAATATGCTGGCAATGTAACACATAGAGAGTAATGAAAGAATAGGCTATACTACATGCATATATGGCTGGTGGAAAGCTCTATGATTACAGTTTTTGCGAAAAGCCAATTTTTCCCTACTTCAAAGGAATAAAATTTATTTAACTATCATGGTGGTTGTTAAACATTGAGAATGGTTGACAGCATCCTCAATCCCAATTAAAAGTACTCATTAAACCCAAACAAATTATAATAAGTAACGTGTTGAGATCAACAGGATAATCCAAGAACTAGATACTCAAAATGTCCATAACCGGGGACACGGCTAATCATGATTAGTTTGTTACTCTGCAGAGGTTTGCGCACTTTTCCCACAAGACTCGATCGCCTCCGTTTGGTTTCTCGCACTACAGGGTGTTTGAGAAGGCGGATGACCGAGACATAGTCTTCCAGAAGCGCTAGCACCTTACATGTGGGGTAAACCGGTACACCTACATCCCCTACATCTGCTAGTCTACCCCGTAAGAGTTCGCACAACTTAGTCAACTATGCTAGAGCCCATAGTAGCATGTGGCTGCACACGGAAGTTTCTAGCATGAAAAATCTTATGATCCCTTTGAGCCTGGGTGGCGGTCCAAAATAAAAACAGGCAAGTCCTGATAGACATCAGGTGCCTCAATCCACCCAGATGTGTGTTTAAGTTGCCACCTTAGATAAACCATTAAAATTATCAATCTCACATCTGTCATGGATATCACTCACCCAATCCACGTCTACTAGCATAGCATAGCATAATAAGCAAACGTAGAAGTAACTCCCAAGGTTTCATAAGTAACAGGTAATAGGTACTACCTCATCTACTTCCCATCCCACAATTTAATTAGATCCTAACAATGCAAGTGTTTGAGGGTTGATCTAATGCAATAAAACTGGGTAGTAGGAAAGATATGATCAAGTGTTACTTGCCTGCAATGTTGATGAAGATGATTCGCACTCAAAACTCTTGATAGATCTAATCGTCATACTCCGGTCAATCTATCGTAGGCAAGCAATAGTAACCACACAATAAGTACTCATCTAATGCACAGGGAAAAATCGAACAAGAGAACGAACCAGAAAGTTCAACTTAAGAACTCCGGTTGCAAAGAAAGAACGAGCCGAACAAACGACGAAAAACAAACGGCGGAAGAAAACAACTCGGTTCTAGCAAGTTGAATCTAGGTCAAAATTTTACTGTAGCAAAAGCTTGTTCAAGTTGATTAGACGAAACGGCGGTTTCGAGATGAAACTCCAGGCGCTTGAATCACCTGATTCCGTTGAACGAGCGAGAAGATAAACTAGAACGAAGATCGGATCTGAGATCGCGATCGCGGAATAAATCCGACGAGAAGAAAAAGAAGAACGGTTATACGAACAGACGTCGTTAACCGGGAAATAATCGGTGATCACGTTCGTTGAGACGAACGGTCCGAAAGAAGAACGAAAACCAATCTAGGGTTTTTCGGAAAAGAGATCGAAACGAAAAACCGATCTAGAACACCGGAACGGTTTAGCGAAAAATCGGAAAGAAAACGAATCGGTAGAGAAGAAAAGAATCGGAACGGTTTATAAGAAAAACCGAACCGAGGGAAAGAAGAGACGCGGCGCGGTACCTCCGGCGAACGGCGGCGACGGCGGCGTTGACGCAGGGCGGCGGCGGCGCGGTGACGCATGGTGGCGGTGGCGGCACTAGGGCGCGGGGTTGGGCGGCGTTGGGCGCGGCGGCGATGCACAAGGGCGGCGGCGCGGGTGAGAGGCGCGGGGTGAGGCGCGGCTTGGGTGGTGCGGCGGCGCGGCGTGGGTGTGGCGGCGCGGCGTGGGGCGGCGGAGAGGAGAGGAGAGGTGTTGGTTTGATGTGTTTAGAGGGGGGGTGCTTGGGTATTTATATTGGGGAGGGGAGGGTTTTGCTTGGGGTAGGGGACAAGAAATAGACTAGGATTAGGAAACAAAAGGAAAAGATCTAGAAATAGATACGGAATAAACGAACATAGGACAAGAGTCCTACTAAGACTAGGAAAGCAAGAAGCGGCGGCTCCCTGGTGCACGCGCGCTATGGCCTCTTGGCCGGCCGGCGGCTAGTGGCTTGGGCCTTTGGCCCAAGGCGCTGCGGATTTTTTTTTTTAAACGGTCTCGCGCGCAGAAAAATAAATAAAAGAAAATCTAAACGAACTCCAAAATTTAATAAAGTAAATTTTCCCCGACTCCTAAAAATGAGCCGAACAAAATGAACTTTTCTCCGGACCTAAAATAAAATTTTTCAAAAACGCGCATTTTCCCTATCCGAATAAAATGCAAATAAAACTCCGGCAAACAAAATTTGATCTATTTATTAAATCTTCATTTTCCTAAATTTGGGAAAGTCATATTATTCCCTCTCTTATATTTTTGATAACGGAAAATAATTGAAGATGAAATAAATAAATCAAATGATCCTCTTTTCAATTCGAGAAAACTCTCAAATATGAAAATAACGAAATCTCCAACTCTCTCCAAGGGTCCTTGAGTTGCGTGAAATTTCTAGGATCGACCAAAATGCAAGAAAATAAAATATGCATGATGATCTATTCCAAATTGAAAATAAATTCAAAGGGGCTTTGAATTTAATTCTTTGAAACTCCCAACTCATATTTCATATAATTTGAAGAAGTCATTTTATCTTCTCTCGTGAAAATCATTGAGTCGCATAAAGTTTCAGAATTGAAATATTTCCAAATGAAATTCAATTATTTTTCAAACACCCTTTTCATTTTTAAATGGAAGAAGTCATGTCATCTTCTCTCTAGGGTTTTGTGTTTGAAAAGCATTTGAATTCATGGAGATCAGAAAGCAAATATGAAAGTTTGGGAAAGTCCTTTTATTCCCTCTCATTTAACTTTCAAAAAGTTTCGAATTCACTCACTTTCAGTCAATCAATCAAGCAATCAATCAAATCTATCTATTTGTTTATAACATTCCAAAATTTAGAATTTTGGGATGTTACACCTAGTGAGGCAAGTCCTTCGTGGCGATGGCCATGGTGGGATAGACAAGTTTGCTTCTTCGGGGACCCTCGTGGGTGGAGGCCTCCGTGGACTCGCGCAACCGTTACCCTTCATGCGTTGAGTCTCCATCAACGTGGATGTACGATAGCACCACCTATCGGAACCATGCCAAAAATCTTCGTGTCTACATTGCGTTTGCTCCCCGCAAATTCCTCCCTTTACCCTCATATGCAATTTCTTTACATTCCGCTGCTATACTCTTAGAATTGCATGTGTAGGTTGATTACTTCTTTGTGCTAAGTTGCTAAAATCTGCCAAGACTTAAAATTGGGAAAAGGCTAGATTTGTATTTGGTCAAGTAGTCTAATCACCCCCCTCTAGACATACTTTCAATCCTACAAGTGGTATCAGAGCCTTGGTCTCCATTTGCTTTGATTTCCATAGCTTTTGGTGATCATAGACTTGGTTTCACAACCTAGGAGAGTATGGCGTCTAGTGAGGGAAATTAGCACCGTGGAGGTCCTTACTTTGATGGTACTAATTTTGCTAGTTGGAAGCATAAGATGAAAATGCATATTCTTGGACATAACCCCACCGTTTGGGCTATTGTGTGTATTGGCTTGCAAGGTGAATTCTTTGATGGGAGAGAAACGAACCGTGAAGCTACTGCGGAAGAGTTGAAGATGCTGCAATACAATGCTCAAGCTTGTGATATTCTCTTCAACGGATTGTGCCCCGAAGAATTCAACAAAATCAGCCGTCTTGAGAATGCAAAGGAAATTTGGGATACTTTGATTGATATGCATGAAGGTACCGACTCCGTCAAGGAATCAAAATTGGACGTGCTTCAAAGTCAACTTGACAAGTTCAAAATGAAGGATGGTGAAGGTGTCGCTGAAATGTACTCTAGGCTTGCTCTCATCACAAATGAGATTGCCGGCTTAGGAAGTGAAGAGATGACCGATAGATTCATCATCAACAAGATCCTAAGATCCTTGGATGGAAAATATGATACTGTGTGCACATTGATCCAAATGATGCCAAATTACAAAGATCTCAAGACGAGGAAGTCATCGGAAGGATTGTTGCTCATGAGATGTCACTCAAGGATAAGGAAGAGCTTCACAACAAGTCAAGTGATTCTTACAAAGCCTCATGTGATACTCCCACATCATCAAGTGAGAAAGAAACCTTCAACAGAGAATTGAGCCTAATGGTGAAGAACTTCAACAAGTTTTACAAGAGTAGAAGCAAGGAAAGAAGGTCCTACAATGAAAAAAGATCTTCTAGTCGTGAGAGCAATTGCTACAATTGTGGAAGACCCGGACACTATTCCAATGAGTGTACAGCTTCCTACAAAAGAATAAGTAGAAGAGAAGAATCACCACCAAGAGAGAGAAGGAGTAGAGATGACCATTATGAACGAAGAACATCACAGAGGAGCAAGGATTCGGAAAGGAAGGACAAGTCATCAAAGAGCTACACAAAACGAAGACATCAAGCTCATGTTGGTGAAAGGATATCCTGCTCCTACTCTGATGATCACTCCGAGAGAAGTTATCACTCCGACTCCGAATATACTCAAGATGAAGGTGTTGTCTGTCTAGCACTTGTATCAACCAACTCCTACGACATATTTGAGTCACCAAATGATGGAATTGGAAGATGCTTCATGGCTAAAGGCCCAAAGGTATCACACCCCGAGTATGTTAATTTTAATAGTGATGAAGATGATTTGGTAGGTGATGATGATTTACTTGTTGACAACTCTAGTTATGAAAACAATGATGAACTTGCTATTAATCATGATAATCAAGATAAAACGAATGACAATGATAAGAAGGAGATTGAGCGTCAAACTAAAGAACTAAAAACTCTTAAGTTAGCTCATGAAACTACCTTCGAAGATCATCGAGAACTTTTAAAGACTCATGAGAAGCTACATTTTGAAAAGCTCAACCTTGAGCAAGAGCATGAGTTCTTAAAAGCAATCAATGATGATCTTCGCAAGAAAAGTTCTTCTTACATTGCCAAGCGTTTACTCTTGTCTACTGACATGCCACAAGTTAAATCTAGCAACAAGAAAAAGAAAGATTCTTCTTCTAGTAGTAACAACAATCATGCTAAATCCAATGTTGTTGCTTCTAGTAGTTCTCTTGATTCCACTAATGATTCTCTTAGCCAAGTTACACTTGAGCAAGAAAATAGCTTATTGAAGGGGATTATAGAGAAAGGTGTTTACAAGAGCCTTGCTGGAAGTAAGCAATTTGAGGAAATTGTACGCAAGCAAGGAAGACACCGGAAGAATCAAGGTGTTGGTTTTGAACGAAAGTTCAATGCCAATGGAGTTGAGTGGGAAGAAGATCAATACCCCAAAACAAAGTTTGTTCCTCAACAAGAGAAGTATGATACGTCTTTCCAAGGAACACAAGCTCAAGATGATCTTCCACCACAAGACCATAAGCTAAAAGGCAAGGACAAGCTTCAAGAGGAAATTGATGCATTTGAAGAAGCATCTAAGGCCTTGTTCAAGTGGGTTCCCAAGACTACATCAAGTTCCACTGCATCAAGTACAACTACAACTCCAAGGATTTCCATCAAGATGGTGTGGATCCCTAAGATGAAGAGCTAGAGAGCTGGGTGACTCCGCCAACATACTTTACTCATATCATTTTGGCAAGGACAGTGCAAACAAATTCCACATCTTGGACTAATTCAAGGAGTCACAAACCCTCTTGTTGGTAAGACAAGGGACAAGGTAACCTAATGCTTTCATGGGCATCATACAATGTGAACTTCACTCTATGTCTGTGGATATCCTTGTTTGTTCCTTGTGGGACTAACCTGTGTAGGTATTGAAAGTGCAACTCACTCCAAAGGATTGCTCCAAATGATCTACATCAACATTGATCATCTACATCTTGAACACCTACATGAAGTCATCATCGACAAAACCCAAGGTTAGTTCATCCCTCCTAGGTGGGATGTCACATCTAGGGGGGGCTTTAATCTAATCAATTGAGCTAAATGAACTCTAATGATGTGAGCACAACAATACTTTATGTAAAAGTGGCAACTCCACTTGTGCTTAAACGATGAGTATGACCTATGATTAAATGTTCTCATTTGTCTCCTAAGTCAATATACTCATATATAGATGACCTAGTCATCGCCAAATTTCTTGATAGATTCTAGAGTGATTGTGCATGCTTTGTCACATATTTCATTTGTCATTTCATTGTGTGAGCATGTTGGATGCATATTTTACTCATTCAAGGACATCCATTTATTGCTTTGATTGTTTGGCTTTTCTCTTTTGCCAAATGGATGGACAAGAATGCCTAAGAACTCCCTCTAGCTATCTATGCTTTTCTCGTCTCAAACTCTATTCATGCTACATCACAAAGTTTGATCAAGTCAGATTCGAACCACTCTGTGTGAGGAGCACTTGGAGTCCCCGATTCGTCATAGACTTAAACTTCCAAAACCTCTTTGTGCATTTTGGTATGACCGAGTCATCCACTTAGGTCACACGGAGATCACTAAGTTGATCTAGGTTTTCAATCTCGATGCAACCGACTAGAACTTTTCGGTCACACCGAGTTGCAGTAACCGCTTGCAGTTCTGCATCTCGGTGCCAGCGAGTTGTTCCACTCGGTCACACCGACAGGGTCAGGATATATATACCCACGGGTGAGATTTTGGAAAATTCTTCAAAACCTCTCAGCCCGTGCGTGTCCTTCTCTGCCTCCTCGGGTATCCGGATCATCCTCTCGCCGCCAACGACCTCCCACCGCTGGTTTCCATCGCCGTCAACGGATTTCTGCCCCTCCGTTGCCATCATAGCGAACTCTGCCGAATTAGGGTATGAGTTCGATCTTTTGTGCTATTTCTTTAACTCTGATTCGTAACACATTACTTTTCCATGATCATGACCACGTATGCAATCAATCTATCCACTGAAAAACCTCCCTTAGGTTAGGTTTGATTTCAAAATCTAGGGTTAGGTCTCCGCCGGACTCATCTCGGACCGGCAGAATTGTAGAAATCGGTCTCACCGATTTGGCTTAGGCCATTGCAGTTGCACTTTTGGTCTGACCGAAAACTGCAAATCGGTGTGACTGAGTTCGATTCTTTGTGAAACCCTAGGAGTCTCGGTGCCACCGAACTGTGACTCGGTCTGACCGAGTTCACTAGTTTAGGTTCCAAAAACTGCTTCGGTATCACCGAGTTTACAAATCGATAGCTCCGAAATGCTTTCTGTGAAGAACTAAAACTAAGTTTTTAAGTCATTCTTTTTGCAAAAACTCTGCACTTTGTGATGCTCATCCACTCTACCTCATCCATATCTATTCACAGGGTCTGCTGTCAGTAAGTTTGCAGAAATGTCTGACCAGAGCGACAACAGAACAAGTCAGAGGAACATGTACAATTGAGTGAGGGCACTAGTCCCTCCAACACTTCTGATGATGGGAGCAGGAGCACACCAAGCAACTTGCCTAAGGAAGCCACTAGAACAAGGAAGAAGAAAACCTTAGAATCTGAATATAGGGACTATGTGGCTGTTGAATAAGAAGTCAACTCCAAGAAGAAGGTGCTGAAGGAGTATGGCATAGTTGCATCAACTAAGCCTAGCTTGCACAAGAAGGCCCTTGCCAAGAGGGTGCCTGATGGTGTCCTGGACTAGGGGGTACTCACCACATTGTCTCCCGATCAGTTGGATTGGGTCGAGGACCCCCAGGGCCATTTACTCATGGGCCAGTTCGGACAGGCGATGACATGCACAACGAAGATTCCACGAGATTTGGTGATCAAGACAAGGACTCCTCTCCACCGGCGTATTCGACTAGGACACTTGTTATCCTAGGCCTCTGGTACACTATATAAGTCGAGGCCAGGCTAGTCGATAGATTATTATGACATTACTCATCTTACTTGTAGGGTTTAGACCACAACATACGATCTCGAGGTAGATCAACTCTTGTAACCCCTATACTCATCAAAGTCAATCAAGCAGGAAGTAGGGTATTACCTCCATCAAGAGGGCCCGAAACTGGGTAAACATCGTGTCCCCTGTCTCCTGTTACCATCGATCCTTAGATGCACAGTAGGGTTTTGACACCGACAATGGTGCTTTCATTGAGAGTTCCGCTGTGTGATCGGCGAAGGATCAATGGCTCGCCCACAGATCAACTGCGATGCCGGCATCTTCGTCGCCGGCTCGACTGGTCACCTTGGCTTGACCGAGTACCGCGCTCCATCTCCGATCGTCATGTTCGGACAGAGGCCTTCATCAACATCAACTCCGATCTCTATCAAGATCATGGAGGAATCATCCATAGAGCTCGAGGGCTCAACGTCAACATTGCCCTCGGGCGACCGTGCTGTTTTTTTGAATATCAAACTTGTATCAGCTGACACCACCTCCTCGAGCATCGCTTTGACGATTCCTTTGGTGGAATTGTGCGGAATTGAGTCTATAACAACCATGCAAAATTTCATCGAGTTCCGATGGAGAAATCTCGGGCAATCTACGATATACCGAAACTCTGTCAAATCTGGACGGTAATCTGGATGAGTCAACACCTATATCGGACCTCTTTTGGAAGATCCAGCCGTTTATCGGCTGCAGAATTCCTATATCTATCACCCCTCAAAATTTCAGCTCGATCCGACCGTCCAAACTCTGGAACCTTCCGATTAGTGCATCGCTTTTCGGATCTGTTTTCTGCGCGAATACGGATCCGACCAGAATTCATGTTTCTTTATGAACGTGATACTGGACAACCTTTTTAAAGGAATTTTCTTCTATGGTATTGTGCATTGTTTTTAACACGTGCCCATAAAATTTTAAGCCTTCTTTGAGGCACTCTTCACCATCGCGCTGGTGTCACACCAGTCCGGTAACATTGCTCCATGTGTACCGACCTGCGCTAGACAGATCGTCACTTCATCGAGCCGAGCCTAACCTTATCGGATCATCAGCTCGGCAAGCCTAACAAGAGTTCGACATCGCGAAGGATAAATCATCACCAACACCATCGCCCCACGGATTGCACGGGTCAGGCGCGCCGACATCGCCGCTCGATCACTTCATCAATCCGGCATCGACCGCGTCACAAGTTATGACCAGCGTCGGCATGGCCGCACTGTTGCTTTTTCAAGCCGATGTCCATCACGCCGAACTGCTTCAACACCTCGGCTGACACGGCAGCTGCAACGTCTCCTTACTGACCCGCTCTGTCATCTCAGCTAGACCGGGGACTTCGCTATTTCTTCATCAACATACTCCGGTGACTTCGGCGTCACCAGCCGACCAGTTTCGTCACGTTAGATGGACCGGGGGCTTTGCCTCAGCGAGCCCACTTTTGCCAGCATCGCCATGCCGTCGCTTTATCGTCCATTAGGCAATGGGTGTGCGGATCGAGTCCCAAGTTTGGGAGTAACCTTTCTTCAGATTGCTACAACAGATAAACCAGGTGCTATTAATCCTAGTATTCTTTCTTGCTTGGGTTTATTTGTCCCAAGGAATGATTACTACAGTTTGTTTCATCATCTGTACACAGGTCTATCAAATGGTACCCGCATTAACAACAATTGCGTGGTGGTTCGATCAGTTTCCATATACAGTTCGGCGAATGACGCATCCGGAACTCAGACCGACATCTGAATTCAGGCTTTGCCACACCTTCGCCACGTCACGCCGACGCCCTGCATCGAGATTGACTTCGGCGCCAGGCCACATCTCTTTCAATAAATTATTTTTGCGAAAAGCAATTATCCTTTTTGGACCGCACTATTTTATGTGTATAGGTGATCGACTTCAACTGCGTCATGTGGTCACTTTGGCAAGCTGACGTCGTTGTCCCAATCGGCTCGCATGATCACTTTGTTGGTCGAATTGCCATACCGACATGTTCGGTTGCCTCGGGGACTTAGGCATCGCTAAGAGAGCTCTACCTCATTGAGTGTTCGGCACACGGGCAATGTTTCTTTTATTACTCACTTTGCGTAAATTGTTAATTATGCAACATTTTTATTATTACTATTCATATTATCTCCGGCTTGCACTATTTTCTGTCCATAGGTAAAGGATATGGGTGAGGCAACGCTGTCACCTCAGTGTCCCGATGTACCACGTCACCTCGGCTGGACCGAGGGCTTCGTCATTACTTCATTGTGCCACGCTGGGGACTTCGGCGTCACACTGCCGGCCTGCATTGGCCGTGCTATGTCGCCACTTCGGAGTGCCGAGCTCTTTGCTCTGCCACCTCGGGACCAGCTTGGGGGTTGGGACCTTGTCCCGCCATAAGCTCGGGCCGTGCATCGACACCGAGCACATTAACCAGCTAAGTCGCTTCCATGCTTAAATACCTTCAGTTATAAATTTCATTTGGTTCGACCAAGCATTATGCTTTTTTGACAAAAAGTCATTTGCGAAAAACTTTCTGTGTCAAAACTTTGTTTGTTGCAAGAAAATTCAAATACCCCGTTTACTTGGGGGCTTCCTTTATGAAACCTTTCCTCTTGCATATGATTATACTTGTACAGCTTCGTTCCTTGTTTGTGTATTACGCCACAATATGCACCATGTTGACTTAAGTGTTTTGCAAGCTGGGTTGCCTGGCTCCTGTGCTTACCCCTACGTTCCGATTGTTCGGCTAGGCGGTAAAGGGAGCACCTCTGTGATTGTTACTACCGGGTCATCCGAGTTAGTACCTCAGACTGGGTGAAGCCGAAAGCTAGCGCTGTTATTGTTTTCAATAATGGTCGGCACACAACGGAACTCATGAGTACAAAAAATCTATTGCACAAGTCTCATAGTAACAATGAGCAACCGAAGAAAGGTATCGGTGGAGGTACTATTTTCTTCGAAGATGCTTCTTACACTTCGTCAGTAATATAGCATAAGTTCCCTAAGCGCGCTTTGTCTATTACAGCCATATGGCCTGATTGCCTGGTTAGCGAAAACACCGTCGATGCTTTCGACAGGTGGAGTACATGACACTTTTCGGTCCTTGACCGAAGAGGGAGAAGCCGACGGTCGGTTAAGACGCATTTAAAGTTCGGGTGAACACAAATATGATATAAGTACACCGGTACATACAATCATTATACATAAAATTCTTTTACCCAAGTCACTTGGGGGCTCTTAAAATTTATATGAGCTATTTTATAGCAAATGTGTTTTCTTCTTGGTCGTTGCAAAGTCTTTTTCTACCGCTTCTTTTTCGACTCGAGTTTATGTTCAATAGCCGGATAGCATGTCTTCTCTCTAAAAAGCCGCTCGAGTTTAGTTCGCTAAACTGGCCTCGAAGAAGTACTCCGCCTTTGGGATAAGGAGCTTGAAGCCGTAGGCTGGCCCGCTTGAAGTGTTGAGATTGGATGTGTCATGTTAAAGCATGGCAGAAGCACAATTTTTTCTTTTTTCCAATTTTCGGATTGGCACCGAACACTTGATCTTGTTCGGACGTCAAGTTTTTACTGACGTTTTTTGGTTTTCCAAGATTATGGCACTTTTAAACTATTTGTGTGTTTCCAGCATAAGTATCGCAGTGCAACGCCGGACACCTTTAGAGATTCGGCAAAAACATTCTCAGATATTGCTATATGTGCATCGGTTTCAAATTGTTTCTTCGGTCAAATAGTTGGGTTGCCCGTCTCCTGTGCTTGCCTCCTACATTCCGCTTTGTTCGTCTAGGTGTGAAAAGGGAGAACCACTCGAGTGTGCTTCCAGCTCGCATGGTTAAGCACCTCAGTGGAGAAAGCCGAAAACTAGCTGTCACAATAAGCGTAAACTGGTCAGCGATCCGATGACTATGTTAAATGACGGGCCGTTCATAACATTGGCCGAAGTGTTTATGACTTGACCTCGGATGTCGCCGAACACTAATCGGGGGCTCAAAGCTAGCTTCCCTAGTTTAAAGCTCCTATGACTATGTGAAAGTTATAAAGCCCGCATCTCTGATTGCCTTGTTTCCGCTAACACAACCGCCTTCGGCACAGAGACGTCAGCTAAGGGTTGTCTTGTTACTGTGGAGACACCATGCATCGGTGTCAAAACCGGCGGATCTTGGGTAGGGGGTCCCGAACTGTGCGTCTAGGCCAGATGGTAACAGGAGGCAGGGGACACGATGTTTTACCCAGGTTCGGGCCCTCTTGATGGAGGTAAAACCCTACGTCCTGCTTGATTAATATTGATGATATGGGTAGTACAAGAGTAGATCTACCACGAGATCGGAGAGGCTAAACCCTAGAAGCTATCTTATGGTATGATTGTATGTTATGGTTGTTGTCCTACGGACTAAAACCCTTCGGTTTATATAGACACCGGAGAGGGTTAGGGTTACACAAGGTCGGTTACAAAGGAGGAGATACCCATATCCGTATTGCCTAGCTTGCCTTCCACGCCAAGTAGAGTCCCATCCGGACACGAGACGAAGTCTTCAATCTCGTATCTTCATAGTCCAACAGTCCAGCCAAAGAATATAATCCGGCTGTCCGGAGACCCCTAATCCAGGACTCTCTCAGTAGCCCCCGAACCAGGCTACAATGATGACGAGTCCGGCGCGCAGATTGTCTTCGGCATTGCAAGGCGGGTTCCTCACCAAATTTCGTGTACCTGTTGAAATAGTGTCTGGCCTCTTGTGAATGTTGCACTCCTTGGGTTCCACGCCCAATAATGGCCACTTTCCACGTGTCGAGCGAATGTGAAGAGCCAGGGTGTTTTTACGTTTACCCCCCTAGCTGTGTGAATGAGCTACCTATTAAAAAGACGAGGATTCAGATCCAAATCACACCATCCTCCCTTGGCGAGCCTTCATCGGAGCACATTCGACAGAGTTCCATTCCATCATGGCCGGTCGACGCAACTCCTCCTCTCGCTCCCCTAGCCCCAAGCCTGGAGATTGGGAGAGATGTTCCGTCCCGCACAGCAAATTAGTGATGCTTCAGACGAAGGGATTTCTTCCCCCAGCATACATGGTCCCGGCTCGAGCTGGGCTCGCCACCTATAACGGCGGAGAGCAAGCAGAGAGCCTTCCCAATCCCTCCAAGGGAGAGTGGGTATGCCTTGTCCCTTATTTGGTAAGAGGGCTTGGATTTCCAATTCATCCGTTTCTCCGAGGGCTCCTGGAGTTCTACGGCCTCTAGTTGCACAACCTCACGCCTGCCTCCATGCTGCATATCGCGGGATTCGTAGCCCTTTGCGAGTTGTTTTTGGGCTGTGAGGCTCATTTCACTCTGTGGAAGAAGTTGTTCTACCTTGTGCCCCGTTCTCAGAAGGGGTCAATATATCAAGTGGGCGGAGCCGAAGTGTGGCGTATTGCCGGGACCGAATACCTGTCCGGAACCCCAAAGAAGACGTCCGAAGACTGGCCTTTAGAATGGTTTTATATAGAAGACGTCCCCCTCGAGGATCCTATTCGAATCGGCCTTCTTGAGTTCGATAATGCCCCTTTGAAGAAGCGCTGGAGATGGCATCCATGGAGCTCCCTAGAGGAAGATGACAGGGACGTTCTTTACCTGATGAGCCGGATAAGCTTTTTAGCTCGATCCGGATTGACCATGATCGAGGTCATGGCCAGATGTATTATGCGGGGTGTGCGGTCGCTTCAATATAGAGGCCACTGCATGTGGGATTTCAATAGGGAGGATGATGCCACCCACCACGGCCATAAAGGGCCGGGATCGGTTGCTGATCTAATAAAGATCTTATCCACTTTGTACAAGGGAGAAGAGGAGGAATTCGTTCGTGTCAACCCGCAGGGCGGATTTTCTATGTACAATCCTCGGAGCTGGGTAAGCGGAGACTTTTTCTCGCCCATCCGTTTCGTATTCCCGTAGTTAAGTATTCAGTCTAGCAATTTCAACGCAGGAGGTGCGCCAGGCTGTAAGGGAGATAAACAACCCCCTCCACAACCTGAGGACCCTGGACGGTCCCTTGACCCGGCCTCCCAGGAGGATCCGGACATATCTGTGGAGCTGATCGATGGGGTATTTTACCAATTGAGTAATGACAACGCTTTGGTGGCCATTACGGCCGATTACCCTGGGCTACTTCCAGCCTCGCAGGTGACTGAGACCGAAGTCCTAGTACTTCAAAAAGGGATCCGTCCTTGCGTGTTTTTGATTGACGTATAACAGCCGTGTTTTGCAGGGGAGGTCCTCGAGGCGGAAGGCCGAGCCTGCGGTGACTAGCCAACAAGGGGGCGCGAGGCCAGGCAGGCTGAAAAGACCCGCAGTTCGGATTGAAACACCGGCGCAGCGGTACGGTGCACTGTCTTTATTGCAAGACATTATCCTCAGAGGCATATTAACGCCCGTGCCTTCTTTTCAGGAAAAAGAGCGATTGCCGGACTATACCCGGAGAGGCTACTAATCGCGCCTCCACCAGCCAGGCTCCAAGGCCGGATTCGGAGGCGGGAACGAATACGAGGCGTGCGTCGGGCGCTCCTCCGACAGAGGATGCGGATAAACTATCCGCCACCAATTCCGAGGTGGAAAGTGCCATGAACCATAGGCGTCGCCGGACTGTTCTTCGTGACGCTTGTTTCTCCCAAGAGGCATTGGATGCCTTCAACTTGGGAGATGCGTACCTCCGTGCTGCTCAAAATGGTCTAGCCAGAGCCACGGAGCAGTATGTAAAAGACATACGGGTGAGAAAATTTGGTGATTATATATATCAGTAGCCCTGAGACTTGAAACAATTAGAATAACTGATTTAGGGATTATTTGTTATGCAGGTTCTTACCGAAAAGAATACTCAACTGTCCCAGGAGCTGGAAGAGTGTAGAGCCCAACTTCAGGCCGCACTAGCCGCGGCGGGGGAGCCCAAAGAGACCCCCTCTGGTAATATATCCTTTGGATGATAAGTGTCACATAGTATGCGGCATATATGCAGATATGATGATAAAATTGCAGCTGACGCTGGAGTAAATCCGGATAAGCAACAGCTCCTATGCCAGCTGAAGGCCGGTGAGAGCGTGCTTACGAGGGTGAGGCAGGAGAAGAATGATCTCCTAGATGCCAACACCAAGCTGGGCATGGAACTAAAAGATGTTCGTGCCCAACTGTCGGACTCTGATAAGGAGAATCAGCGGCTTCGACGCGGCATATTTAGTAAGTGCTTGAACGAACTTTGAAAAAGAGTTTGGCGAGGAAGCTGGCTGACAGAGTTATGTCTGTAGGTATGCTAATAGGTCGTCCTGCCGAGGAAATGCCCGATTCAATGGGTGACCTTCTTCTCGAGCTCTCACAGTTGCATGAACGAGTTCGGCAGGTGATGCAAGGCGTCGCCCAGTCCTTGTGGCCATCCGTCTCCATACCCGAAGGCCTTGGAGAGCTTGCAGAAAAGCTGAAGGGAGCGCGGCGGTGCTTCCGATTATGGAAGATATCGGCCTGCCGTCAGGGTGCCAGGGAAGCCTGGGCAATGGTGAAGACACGGTACACGAAGGCTGACCCGAACTACATGGCCGAAGTTGGACCTGTGGGGCCCGATGGGAAGGAGATCCCTGTGAGCTTAGTGTACGGCCAAGTAGAATTGGCCGCAAAGTATTCCCAACAGGACTGTAGACTAGAAAACCTATTGGATGGTATTGAAGAGGAATTCAACCAGTCAAATTGACTATGTAATTTAAAGTGACATGTATAATGCCTTCTAGCCGGATTGTAGATCGTTTGTCGTGGCGGACCTTTTCGCTTCAACCTCGGGACCCGACGGTCCGGAGTGTATCCGGATACCCTCTCGATTATGTAAGAACCGGGGCATGCGTGGAGACCAGGCGTAGGGGTCATTATTGCTTTATCAGACAAGTGCCCAACTAGTTATGTTATATTACATGGGTAGTAAGAAACATCTTCCAG
Organism: Triticum dicoccoides; assembly: GCF_002162155.2. Classification (NCBI taxonomy): domain Eukaryota; kingdom Viridiplantae; phylum Streptophyta; class Magnoliopsida; order Poales; family Poaceae; genus Triticum; species Triticum dicoccoides. Next base: position 316,912,946 of record NC_041390.1, read on the forward strand.
GGAGAATAGTTCCGTTAAGGGTTCCTTTCCCTGGGTAAGCATGCCCTCAAGTGCATGTCCGGACTGCGATAAGAAGCGCAGAAAAAGCATCCGAGGGCAGATATGGATAATAAATGAAAGTCATCTTTTATTCACCGACCGAATATTCTCTTAATAATGCTAGCTTTCGGCTTCACCCAGTATGAGGTACACATCCGGCTGACCCGGTGGTAACAATCGCAGAGGTGCTCCCCTTATGCCCTAGCTGAATTAACGGGAACATAGGGCATAAATACAGGAGCCAGGCAACCCATCTTGGCCAAAACTTAAGTCATATCGATGCATATAATGGTGAAAAAAGGTACATGCGGAAGTATAACACATGTGTTGGGCGTGAGGCCCAGGTAAATAATTTAAGCTTCTGTGAAAGAAGCCCCCAGGTATGGAGAGTGTGGCTAGCGTATCTGTAATGTACAAGTGAGGCACAAGGTGACCCTTGAAGGCCTAGAGAAATAATAAGAAAAAGAAAGAATGGGAAACAAGACAGATGATGCATATGCAGAAAATGGACAAAGGGAGGGGACTAACATAGAGTCTGGTGCTAGGCGTAGAATCTTCGAAGCCTGGCTGTGTTCCATGGGTTCGGCTCGAGTCGACTAGTCGATGCATCCCGCAGTCGGTACGCTCCACCGGTCAGAACTTGGTCGATAATGAAGGGACCTTCCCATTTGGGCTCGAGCTTGTTCTTTTTCTTATCCGGCAGTCGTAGAACTAGTTCGCCAACGTTATAAGTTTTGGCCCGTACTTCTCTGCTTTGGTATCTGCGAGCCTGTTGCTGGTAAAATGCGGAACGGGCTTTGGCTACGTCGCGCTCTTCCTCCAAGGTGTCCAGACTGTCCTGCTGATCGAGCTCGGCTTCTCTTTCTTCGTACATGCGCACTCGAGGTGAGTCATGAATTATGTCACAGGGCAAGACTGCCTCTACGCCGTACACCATAAAAACGGTGTATATCCGGTACTACGATTCAGCGTGTGAAAGTGCGTTATATTGACTAGAGGGGGGTGAATAGGCGATTTTTATGAAAATCTTCAAAATGTGGAAGTTATGAAGACAAACGATAGAAATAAACCTATTACCATGCAGCGGAAGGTAGACTACACTAGGCAAGCCATAGTCAAGTATTCAATAGAGTGAAAGCACAATGACCAATAGCAGCAATGTAGTAAGGATCATGTAGGAAGATATGATGAAGCCAAACAGAACACGCAGTCACTCAGTGAAGATAAAAGATAGTGCAATCATACAATGACTTCACAAGGAGTAACAGTACGTAAAGAGAAGGGAAGGATGAAACCAGTGACTCGTTGAAGACAATGATGTGTTGGACCAGTTCCAGTTGCTGTGACAACTATACGTCTGGTTAGGGCGGCTAGGTATTTAAACCTGAGGACACACAGTCCCGGACACCCAGTCCTGAACACGCAGCTCAGGACACCCAGTCCTCACCATATTCCCCTTGAGCTAAGGTCACACAGTCCTCTCCCAATCACTCTGGTAAATCTTCAAGGTAGACTCCCAAACCTTCACAGACTTTGTTCACCGGCAATCCACAATGTCTCTTGGATGCTCAGAACGCGATGCCTAACCGGCTGGAGGATGCACAGTCCTCAAGTGTAATAAGTCTTCAGATCACACAGACACGAAGACTTAAGTGATGCCTAATTCTCTTTGGCTCTGGGTGGTTAGGCTTTATCCTCGCAAGGAATTCTCTCTCAAAGGCTTCGAGGTGGGTTGCTCGAAAATGAAAAAAGTCGTACACTAACTCTGAGTAGCCAACCGTTTATGGTTGTAGGGGGTGGGCTATTTATAGTCACTAGGCAACCCGACCTGATTTGTCCGAAATGACCCTGGGTCACTAAGGAACAGACACATGTTCCAATGGTCAGATTTCAAACTCACACGGCAACTTTACTTGGGCTACAAGCAAAGCTGACTTGTCCGACTCTGGACAAGATTCGCTCTCATAGTCTTCACTCGAAGACATAGGTTTTGATTAAGCATCACTTCAGACATTCTGACTGGTTCTCTTGGACCCCACTTAACAGTACGGTGGTTCCTATGACTCAACAAAGAAGAAGAAAAAGAACTACGAAAGATCTAAGTCTTTGAGCTCCATAGGCTTCATGCGATGTCTTCTCTTGTCATAGTCTTCAATGTGAATATCTTCATATACCACCTTTGACATCAATGTCTTCATACATTTTTAGGGGTCATCTTTGATAGGAAAACCGAATCAATGAGGGACTTCTACCTGTGTTATCCTGCAATTCTCACAAACACATTAGTCCCTCAACTAGGTTTGTCGTCAATACTCCAAAACCAACTAGGGGTGGCACTAGATGCACTTACAATCTCCCCCTTTTTGGTGATTGATGACAAATTAGTTGAAGTTTTCAACGGGGAATATAATATGTGAAATTGTAAAGGATAAGGAGTTGTCTTCATAAGTTGCAAGGGCACCCCCTGAAGATGTGCATATAAGTAGTTTGCTTTTGGAATGCAAATGCACATGGCAGGTTGTGCTTGTGGAGATCCTCTTCAACTTATGATGACAATCCACTATGCATGTGAAGGTATACATGTGAAGGTATGTGAAGATAATGACATGCATAATGGAAAATGGACGTCTGCAAAATGATCTAAGTGCGGAATTTATCGTCGCACATGCGGAATTTATCATCGCATCACAAAATGGCAAATAAGTAGAAGACGACCATCGAGTTTTAAGTGTTGCAACTCAAAGAACCAAATGTATCAAAACGAGAGTTGTAAACACGAGGCAAAATATGAAGCACCCGCTCATATGGACCCGCTTGAAGACTATCAAACTGATATGCTTCTCCCCCTTTTGTCAGTAAGGACCAAAAAGGTTCGAAGGCATAAAGCATCTACTCGTTGCCATGAAGAGTAGGTGAAGCAGCAGGGTCATCGGTGGTGTTTGGCGGTGCAGAAGAGCTTGGAGCAGTGTCGAAGCGTGCTGAAGGAGGCGGTGGTGAAGTAGCATCGTCGTCATCCTCGATCACTCTGGCATTTACAGTTGCAGCAGAGGAAGAGAACTCAGAGTCTTCAAGAGATGGAGTGCGTCGCAGCACTGCCCTTCGAGGGGGTGTGGAGTCAAACTTGAAGCGCTCAGAGAAGCTATCCTCTTGAAGATCAACTTCAGAACACATCAGCGTCAGCCCTTTCCATGTGCGTCAAGAGGTTTCATGAGCAACAAAGGCATTCTTGGTGGCAAGATTGCGAATGCGATTAACATCCACCAAGAGGCTTTGCATTTGACGCTTCAGCCAGTCATGATGCCTATCCTGTTTCTGATGAAGAGCCACAAGAAGCTCTTGGTCATTGAGAACACGAGTGCGCTTCTTGGGTCGTGGGGCAGTTGTACTGTCAGTGGCTTCAGTGAGAGCAGGATGCGGTGCACGTGTAGTGCCAGCCAAAGGATACACACGAGTGACTGCTTCAACTCCTTCAATGTTCTAAGAAAAACTTTGATGCTCTGCATTCTGAAGACTTAGAGGTTCCTTGGCAGGCTCAGGATAGATGGCTTCAATAGACATATACACATCAGGTAGAAAAATCCGATGATTGCGAGCAGATGGCTGATATGAGATAGCGGAGTGAAGTTTGATCAGCCTCATTACCCATGGGGCGTAGAACTTCAAGCCAAACAGATCAGAGCCTGATGCAGCAAGTTGGCGAATGAAGAAGTCCTGTGCATTGAAGCATTTTCCATGAAGAATATAGAAGACCAAAGTCTTCATTGCACCTTCCAGCTTGGCATGTGGAGAGTGTCCTTTGATGGGCCAGAGAGTTCGCCTTATGATGTGATAAATAGTCCTTGGCAGATACTCTAGGTCTTCAACAAAGAACTCTTTGGGATATGCAGCATCTTGGGGTAATTGCTTCATCATACTGAGCATCTAACTCATGTTAGGTTCAGGCTTCTTAAAGATGCTCTCTACAGCTTCACTGTGAAGTTGACAGCCAGATTCATAGAGATCGCCGAGAGTGGGTAGACCAGTGAGCTCAATGATGTCAAAGGCTTTGGCTTCATGATGAACGTTTCCTGTCATCCACTCCAGGACCCAAGTATTCGGATCTCTGTTATACCCGCGGATGTGAAGTGTGGCATAGAATTGGAGCAGCAACTCTTCATTCCAATGCTCTTGGTCAGTGACGAATGGCAGCAATCCAACCTCCTTGAAGCAATCCAGAGCTTCTTCCAGACAGGGCAGACCAGCTATTGCTTCAATGTCAAGACGCTTGTGTGGGAAGATGCGACCTTGATTGTAGAGAATGCAAGAGTAATAGCTTCGCTGCGGATAGCTCCAGAACCGATCAGATGATATTCTTTCCCTTGAGTAGGGGTTCCTGGAGCTATTGAAGAATGTGTTGTCTGCTCTGAAGCCATTGATATTGAAGGATCCAGGTGCTGATGCAGGACCTGGGAACCTGGGCAATCTTGGGATTGGCTTCTGTACCTGAGGCCTGTGCTCAACATGATAGTTGAACTAAGGACCGGCAGCAGGCGCAGGAACAGAAGCAGTGGGATCAGTGGCTTCGCTAACTTCAGATGCTTTTGTTGGGGAGGGCTTCACATTAGCTTCAGCCATGACAGCGTCAGTGGCTTCATTTGTGTTGGTGGTGGCAGCCTCAAGATTTTCAACCTCCACTTGACGAGCTGGATCATGTTCTCCTCGAGAACCACTTCTTGGTGGGACAGGGGAGTAGCAGCTTGTGGGACTTCTTCTTCATCGGCTGATGTAGCCGGAATGTCTTCAACAGTTTTAGCTTCAGATGTAGAGACTAGAGGCCTTGGTCCTTTGCGAAGCCTACGCAACGCAGGCGACGCCTGTGAAGTTGGAGTTGGCTGGGCCTCAAAGTCTTCTTCCTCTTGTGAGCGATCAGCCCATGAAGCATCATGAGCGATTGGCGTCAGAGGACGACCAATGCTGATGAGTTCGCTGTGCTCAAGCTGAGGAAGGACTGCACCATCTTCTACATGGTCATGGTGACCAATGTCTTCAGCAGCGATGGGATCAGCTGCTGGAAAGTCTTCAGCTTCATGAGCCTCTGTGAAAGCAGGCTCATGGATTGTCAGTTGGCGTTCAGCGTCAGGACGAACCATGGAAATGGGTTCAACAATCAAAGGCTCTGTGGGAGCAGCCCGTTCTTTCTTGGTCTTCCTCTTCTTCTTGGAGGGGGCAGTAGGAGAGGCTTCAGGATGTTTCCTCTTCCTGGCTTCAGCCTCAGCAGTCCTCGTCTTCTTCAGCTCTGAAGCGGTTTACCGGCTTTTTGGCTTCGAGCCAGTCATTCTAGTTGGGAAGACAATGGGATATGCTTCCTGCCTTGGTGCATCGGGTTCAGCCATAGTGGGCTTCTTCTTCTGCTTAGCAGCCATCCTGGGATCAATGCCCGGACGCCCAAGGGCCTTGCGCTTCTCAGCTTCGTTGTAGCCTTGCACACACTTGTCAGCCAGGCTCTTCATGCGCTCCCGAGAACCCTGAGCTTCTGCGCATTTCTTGAGAAAGGCTTCTTTGAGCTCATGCAGCATAATCTTGAAGTTTTTCACCTCTTGCATGCTGAGCTTGGCCATATGCTTCTTGAACTGAGCCTTTTCATAGTCAATCTTTTGCTTCAGTTCGACGATGCGCTGAGCGAGAGCTAGCTCTGAAGCAATGGCGCCATGGAAGGCGACACTGAGGCCGATGGGTAGCTGCAGATCTTCTAAGCTGATGTTTGGCGTGTCAAACCACTCATCAATGAAGTTGTGGATGATTGTCACGTCAAAGAGAGGCAGATCATTGAAGATTTCTGCTTCTTCTTTGCTCTTGATGAGTTGCTCAAGAGCGTCATCTGCAAGATCTTCATCACTTGACAGATCAATGGCATCATTGCGCAAAATGGCAGCAGCTATTAGCTCTTGGCCGGTGTGTGGCAGAGGCATCTTGACCTTCTTGGGCTTGGAGATGCATGACAAATCTTCAGACTGCACACTGTCTTCAGGAGGTGCAGTTGCCAGTGGCTTCGCCCGTGATATTTTTGGAGCAGAGGCATGCTTTGAAGCTTTAGGCTGCTTCTTTGGCTTCGGCGCTGCAGGCACTTCATCTGATTCAGCGTCATCTGCAGGCTCATCCACGGCTGTCCCTTGAACCAAGATATGGGTGATGAGACCTTCAAGGTTGTAGAAAGGATCGACGACATTGGGTTCTGCATCACGTGTGTCGTCAGCCCTTGGAGCAGAAGGACCAGGGTTGAAGTCTAGTCCCAATGTCTTCTTGTTCTGCTTGGCTGAGTTCTAGGCAAACTGGAAGTTGCGCTTGAACAGAATGTCATCACGACACCATAGTAGGGACGATGGGTCAGCATCCGCAGGCTGTGGTCCACGGACCATGCAGGGATAGAAGCCTTGTTCAATGGCTTCATCTCTGGTCCTGGGTTGAAGATTTTTGTAGAGGATGTCTCCCCATGGTCGCTTGATGGCATTCTTTTCAGCATACTCCTTGGTCACAAATCTGTACTTGAACCACTGTTCTTCCCAATAGCGTCGAATCCATTGGATTCGCGTCTTGCGCTGATTGTAATCCTCTTCAGGATCTGTCTTGTACAACTCTGAGAGGTCATCGGGCAGATCTCTTGATGTTTCTCCTCGACACTTTCTGCCACCCTTCCTTGCTGATTTTTTTGAAGCCATGAACCTTAATCTAAAAGGCTTCAATATGTTCAGAGGCTTCAAAGGTTTTCGCTTGCTGGACAAACAGGAACTGGCTTTGGGAGAATTTATGTGATGCTGTAAGAATTCTGCAAATGAATGCAGACTATGAGAACCAAAGGATTCTCCCATGGACATGTACCTGTGACAGCATTAAGGTGCGAGGGAAGGTGAAGAGGTCATATGCATTCTCAGAAGATTTTGAAGATAAATCAGTTTAGAAGACATTGACCTCATCGTGCGAAGACATTCACTCATAGATAAGGAGTTGGTTCCAAGTTTGTACGAATCCACGGATCAGTACAAGTGAGGAATCTAACTACTTTGTGAAGCATAAGTGAATATACTAGGCATGTTATGAGATGTAGTATGAAAGAGATCCAACTTGTGTGAATAGAAACTGCTTGTGGTAGAAAGTGATAAAGCTATAGGATCAAAGGGGGCCGTAAAAAGGAGGTTTTGTTTACCACACGAAGAACTGCTAGACGGAGTGGAAGAGGAGGCCGAGCAGTTCGATCGTCCATGCCCTAACTTGGCGACGGAGGACACCTACGGCAACGGCGGAGAAGACGATGTCCGCGGTCGGCGTGAAGACGGTGTCGGAGAGGTTGCGGCAGCGAAGCGCTTCGTCGCCGGTGTCGTTGAGGCCTAGCGGTGGCGCTAGGGTTCGTGCGAGAGTGGAAGAAGAGATAATGACTGCTGTGAGGTGTGTATTTATAGGTACAGGGGCGGCACTACGTTATTACACAGGTGCCCCTGGCGATTCGCATCTGAGGAACACGTGGCCATCATGCAGCATATTGGGGTTTGTTCCACGTCCCACGCACGCCTGGATTGTCGGGTGGTCGTTCCCACTTCTCCGGGTTTCAGGTGGAGGAATGAGCATTGAAAACGGACTTAATGGTTGTCTCTGTATCTTCTGCTGACAAGGACGCAAAGAAGACATTCGACAGTTTCAATAGAAAGCATATGATTTGGAGAGATAGAGTTTGAGATAGAAAGCATAGAGAGGTTAGGGTCCGATCACATTCACTTAGTTCAAAAGATTCAACAAGAAGACATAGCTATAAGTGAACGCTGTAGAGGACAGAACACTAGTACATATATATATATATATATATATATATATATATATATATATATATATATATATATTCAACATAGTGAAGATAATCATGAAGACATGTTGAGATTGAAGGCAAACCAAATGTGAAGACATAGCAAATGTAACGCCATGAGTGAAACACTTCAAACAGAACATTTGGTGGTGGCGTTACCCACCGTATAGGAAGTATTAGACCCAGACACAGCGCACAATTATCGTGGCGCTCCGAAGTCAAATTCCACATTAATGTATTCACACTTAGAATGTATGTCTTCATTGATTGAAGATATACTTTACTTTGTGTGTTGCACATCTAAGTCATCAATATGCATAAGTGTTAGGATGTGTGCCTGATCACAGGACATTTGAGGATTCCAGGATATTTAGCTCACACCGTAACTTGCAAAATCTCTTCTCATCCAAGGGCTTGGTGAAGATATCTGCCAATTGCTCTTCAGTGTTGACGTGTATGATATCAATATCTTCCTTCACAACATGATCTCTGAGAAAGTGATGACGAATCTCAATGTGCTTTGTCTTCGAGTGCTGAACTGGGTTGTTGGCAATCTTGATGGCGCTTTCGTTCTCGCAGTAGAGTGGCACTTGATTCAGATGAATGCCATAGTCCTTGAGTGTTTGCTTCATCCACAGAAGCTGAGCGCAGCAAGATCCAGCAGCAATGTATTCAGATTCAGCAGTGGAGAGAGATACACAGTTCTGCTTCTTTGAAGACCAACATACAAGTGATCGTCCCAGAAAATGACATGTGCCTGATGTAGACTTGTGATCCACCTTGTCACCAGCATAATCAGTATCCGAGAATCCAACCAGATCAAACTCTGAGCCCTTTGGATACCATAATCCTAGAGTTGGGGTGTGAGCCAAATATCGAAGAATTCGCTTCACAGCTAAGTGATGCGACTCCTTTGGTGCCGCTTGGAATCGAGAACACATGCAAACACTAAGCATAATATCTGGCCTAGATGCACATAGATAAAGTAAAGAACTAATCATGGAGCGGTATACCTTTTGATTGAACTCTTTACCATTGTCGTCGGGACCCAGATGATGTTTGGCTGGCATTGGCATCGTGAAGCCTTTGCAGTCTTGCATGCCAAACTTCTTCAGGCAATCTTTGAGATACTTCTCTTGAGATATGAAGATGCCGTTGCGTTGCTGTCGTATTTGGAGACCGAGGAAGAACTTCAGCTCTCCCATCATGGACATCTGATATTGCTCTTGCATCATATATCCAAACTCTTCACTGTACTTCTGATTGGTGCAGCCGAAGATAATGTCATCCACATATATTTGGCACACAAACAGTTCACCATCATATGTCTTCGTGAAGAGAGTGGGGTCGAGGGAACCAGTTATGAAGCCTTTGCTCTTCAGGAAGTATTTGAGTGTGTCATACCAAGCCCGAGGGGCTTGTTTGAGGCCATACAGTGCCTTGTTGAGCTTGTATACCATGTCAGGATGTTTTGGATCTTCAAAGCCAGGCGGTTGTGCAACATACACTTCTTCTTCAATCTTGCCATTGAGAAAAGCACTCTTCACATCCATTTGATATAGAAGTATGTTATGATGATTTGCATAGGCCAGCAGTATGCGTATGGCTTCAAGTCGAGCCACAGGAGCAAATGTTTCATCGAAGTCAATGCCTTCCACTTGAGTATATCCTTGAGCAACGAGGCGAGCTTTGTTTCTGACAACTTGACCATGCTCATCTTACTTGTTGCGGTATATCCATTTGGTGCCAATTATGTTGTGCTTCCGAGGATCAGGACGCTTAACCAGTTCCCATACATTATTCAGCTCAAACTGTTGAAGCTCTTCTTGCATAGCTTGAATCCATTCAGGTTCCATGAAGGCTTCTTCAACTTTCTTGGGTTCTGTTATTGAGACGAATGCGAAGTGCCCACAGAAATTTGCCAGTTGAGTCGCCCTTGAACGAGTAAGCGGACCAGGTGCATTGATGCTATCAATTATTCTCTCAATCTGCACTTCATTGGCAACACGAGGATGTACAGGGCGAAGGTTTTGCTCTTGCTGATCATTGTCATTATTAGTGGGATTGTCTTCAGACTGAGCATTGTCTTCAGGTTGATCAGGTGCGGAGATGATAAGTTCCTCTTCAGGTTGAGCTTCAGAGGGTATGATTTCTCTAGTTCCCATTAGCTTGATTGATTCGCTGGATGGAACTTCATCTAGCACTTTTGGCAGGTGCTCTCTTTGTGAACCGTTAGTCTCATCAAATCGCACATCCACTGTTTCAACCACTTTATAGAGAAAGAGATTGAAGACTCTGTAGGACTGCGAATCTTTTCCATATCCAAGCATAAAACCCTCATGTGCTTTTCGTGCAAATTTTGAAGTGTGATGTGGATCCTTGATCCAGCACCTGGCACCAAATACTCTGAAGTAACTGACATTTGGCTTCTTGCCAGTAAGGAGCTCATAAGATGTCTTGTTCAGAAGCTTGTGAAGATAAACACGATTGATTGTATGGCATGCAGTATCAATGGCTTCAGGCCAGAATTTTCTTGGAGTCTTGTATTCATCAAGCATCATTCGGGCCATCTCAATGAGTGTTCTGTTCTTGCGTTCGACGACGACATTCTGCTGTGCCGTGTATGGGGCTGAGAATTCATGTGTGATGCCCAAGGTATCAAGATATGTATCAAGGCCAGTGTTCTTGAATTCAGTGCCATTGTCACTTCTGATGTGCTTTATCTTGGCGCCATAGTTGTTCATTGCTCGATTGGCGAAGCGTCTGAAGACATCCTGCACTTCAGTCTTGTAGAGGATTATGTGCACCCAAGTATATCTAGAATAATCATCAACAATAACAAAGCCATAGCAAGCAGTAGTAGTAAGAGTTGAGTAATGAGTGGGACCGAAAAGATCCATGTGGATCAGTTCGAAGGGTCGAGTGGTTGTCATGATTGTCTTTGATGGATGTTTGGCCCTTGTCATCTTCCCTGCTTCACAGGCACCGCATAAGTGATCTTTCTTGAACTTGACGCCCTCGATGCCTATGACATGCTTCTTCTTTGCAAGGGTATGGAGGTTCCTCATGCCAGCATGCCCTAGCCTCCGATGCCAGAGCCAACATTCTGAAGCCTTTGCTAGAAGACATACGGCAAGCTGTGGTCTTGCCGAAAAATCTACCACGTACAAATCATCTTTTCAATACCCTTCAAACACTAGAGACTTGTCAGATTCCATTAGTACAAGGCAGCGATACTTTCCAAATATTACGATCATGTTCAAATCACAAAAATTGAGACAAACATTAAGTTGAAGCCAAGGGATTCAACAAGCATGACTTTATCCATGTGTTGATCCTTTGAGATTGCAACTCTACCTAGACCCAATACCTTACTTTTACCAGTGTCAACAAATGTGATGTGACTCTTGTCGGATGGACGTAAGGTTGAGTCCATAAGAAGGCTTCTTTTGCCAGTCATGTGGTTGGTACATCCACTATCAATAATCCATTATGAAGACGCTGGTGTCGTACCCTACAGTGCAGTTAGGGGGATAGGCTTCACGAAGAGAATTGTGAAGCAAAAACATTTGACGAACCAGTGGGTTATGAAAGCTTAGATCCAGATTAGGACTGATAGGGAGAGTAGCAAGCGATTCAGGAACGAAGTACATAGTAAGACCATTCGGGCATTTGATCTTGCGCCCTACAAGATGTTTAAGGTCCCCAGCAATAGCGTCAGACGATTTTGGTTTTCTGCTGGAGACCTTTCCCTGCAAAAGAGAGTTAAGCTTTCTTAGCCACCCACATCTTCAAGGGTGGCTTAGAAGCAATAAGTCTAAGTGCAACATCTGAGAACTTTGGCTTTGGAGCCCTAGCAAAAAGTCTTGCAGGCGGATAATAGTACTCATAAGAATAAGCAGAATAGTTCTTGGTCTTCTGAACATGGCGGTTTGATGAACCGCGCTCATATTCATAGGCCTGAGTACGGTTTCCCTGCAAAACATTTGCGTTAGTGTGACTCAGGTGAGTCCTCTGTCTGTATGAAGCCTTTGGACCGTATGAAGCCTGTGGTCTGAGGTTTGTCTTCTTCACGTGTGGTGTCATGATGACATTCACAGGAAGATCCTCCAGACACTTTTGGGGAACCCAGATCTTCTTCATAGGCGGTCCATTCCTGCAGTTAGTACCAATGTACCTGGCAAACACTTCACCATTTTGATTCTTAAACAGTTTATAGTTTGCATCAAAGGATTCATCAATGACAATGGGATTTGCACAAGAGAAGCCAGATAGATTGGATAGATCTGCTGAAGATTCCTTCGCAGCAACCCATGTGGTTTTGGGGTACTGCTCAGGTTTCCAGTAAGAGCCATCAGCATTCATTTTCCTTATGAACCCAACACCCTATTTCCTCGGGTTTTGGTTTAAGATCTGCTTTTTGAGGACATCACATAGTGTCTGATGCCCTTTAAGACTTTTGTACATCCCTGTTTCAAGCAATGTCTTCAACCTAGCATTCTCATCAGCAATAGTAGTGGAATCCTCAGCAGAGGGGTCAGTTCCCACATCAACAGTTGAAGATATTGCAACAGTAGCAGCAGTAGAACATTCAGCAACAGTAGTAGCATTATCACGCTCAATGCACTTAAGACATGGTGGTTCAAATCCTTCCTGAGCGGAACTGATCTGTTTGGAGCGAAGTGACTCATTTTCCTTTTGAAGATCTTCATGAGCCGCTCTCAATTTCTCAAGATCTTGCTTCCTTTGAAGATAATCATAGGAAAGCTTTTCATGAGTTGTTGAGAGCATTTCATGACGACTTTCAAGTTCCTCATACTTAATGTGAAGATTTTTTTATGTCTTCAATTAAGGACTCAGAACAAGTCATTTCAGCGCCTAACAGATCATCGCTTTTGTCTAACAGTTTTTGAATATGTTTCATGGCTTTCTGTTGTTCAGTTGCAATTTTAGCAAGTGTTTTGTAGCTGGGTTTTGAACCACAATCAGAGTCATCGTCACTGGATGTTTGATAGTGAGTAGTGCGTGTGTTTACCTTGGCACCGCGTGCCATGAAGCAGTAGGTAAGAGCGGAGTAGTCCTTGTCATTTGCATCGGTGTCAGTGATGAGGTCATTGTCTTCAGTGTTGAAGATGGACTTGGCAACGTATGCTGTAGCCAGACTTGCGACACCAGAATCGGACTCCTCCTCAGACTCCACCTCCGCCTCCTCAGAAGCGGACTCCTCCTCTGAATCCATTTCCTTGCCAACAAAAGCACGTGCCTTGCCAGATGAGCTCTTCTTGTGTGATGAAGACTTTGAAGAAGACTTGGAGGAAGACTTTGAGTATTTCTTCTTCTTCTTGTCGTCAGAGTCATATTCCTTACTCTTCTTCTTCTTTTTGTTCTCATTGTCCCACTGCAGACACTCAGAGATGAAGTGTCCAGGTTTCTTGCACTTGTGACATGTTTTCTTCTTGTAGTCATGAGCAGAAGCTTCATCATTCCTTGAGCTTGATCGGGAAGACTTTCTGAAGCCTTTCTTCTTGGTGAATTTTTGGAACTTCTTCACAAGCATAGCAAGTTCCCTTCCAATGTCTTCAGGATCATGAGAACTGCTGTCAGATTCTTCTTCAGATGAGGAGACATCTTTTGCCTTCAGGGCACGAGTTCGCCCATAGTTTGGACCGTAGATATCTCTTTTCTCAGAAAGCTGAAACTCATGTGTGTTGAGCCTCTCAAGTATGTCAGACGGATCGAGTGTCTTGAAATCAGGACGTTCTTGAATCATCAGGGCTAGGGTGTCAAACGAACTATCAAGTGATCTCAGTAGTGTCTTGACGACTTCATGCTTGGTGATCTCAGTAGCGCCAAGGGCTTGAAGCTCATTCGTGATGTCAGTGAGTCGATCAAATGTGAGCTGGACATTCTCATTGTCATTTCTCTTGAAGCGGTTGAAGAGGTTGCGAAGGACACCGATTCTCTGATCTCTCTGGGTTGAGACGCCTTCGTTGACCTTGGAGAGCCAGTCCCAGACTAGCTTAGATGTTTCCAAAGCACTCACGCGGCCATACTTTCCTTTGGTCAGATGACCACAGATGATATTCTTGGCAGTAGAGTCCAGTTGAACGATTCTTGACGTCAGCAGCAGTGACACCTTCTCCAGCCTTGGGAACGCCGTTCTTGACGACATACCATAGGTCGACGTCAATGTCTTCAAGATGCATGCGCATCTTATTCTTCCAGTAGGGATATTCAGTTCCATCAAAGACGGGGCACGTAGCGGAGACTTTAATTATCCCTGCAGTCGACATAGCTAAAACTCCAGGTGGTTAAACCCAATCACACAGAACAAGGGAGTACCTTGCTCTGATACCAATTGAAAGTGCGTTATATCGACTAGAGGGGGGTGAATAGGCAATTTTTATGAAAGTCTTCAAAACGTGGAAGTTATGAAGACAAACGATAGAAATAAACTTATTACCATGCAGCGGAAGGTAGACTATACTAGGCAAGCCATAGTCAAGTATTCAATAGAGTGAAAGCACAATGACTAATAGCAGCAATGTAGTAAGGATCAGGTAGGAAGATATGATGAAGCCAGACAGAACACGCAGTCACTCAGTGAAGATAAAAGATAGTGCAATCATACAATGACTTCACAAGGAGTAAGAAGGGAAGGATGAAACCAGTGACTCGTTGAAGACAATGATGTGTTGGACCAGTTCCAGTTGCTGAGACAACTATACGTCTGGTTAGGGCAGCTAGGTATTTAAACCTGAGGACACACAGTCCCGGACACCCAGTCCTGAACACGCAGCTCAGGACACCCAGTCCTCACTGTATTCCCCTTGAGCTAAGGTCACACAGACCTCGCCCAATCACTCTGGTAAGTCTTCAAGGTAGACTCCCAAACCTTCACAGACTTCGTTCACCGGCAATCCACAATGTCTCTTGGATGCTCAGAACGCGACACCTAACCGGCTGGAGGATGCACAGTCCTCAAGTGTAATAAGTCTTCAGATCACACAGACACGAAGACTTAAGTGATGCCTAATTCTCTTTGGCTCTGGGTGGTTAGGGCTTTATCCTCGCAAGGAATTCTCTCTCAAAGGCTTCGAGGTGGGTTGCTCTCAAACGACAAAAGCCGTACACTAACTCTGAGCAGCCAACCTTTTATGGTTGTAGGGGGTGGGCTATTTATAGCCACTAGGCAACCCGACCTGATTTGTCCAAAATGACCCTGGGTCACTAAGGAACTGACACGTGTTCCAACGGTCAGATTTGAAACTCACACGGCAACTTTACTTGGGCTACAAGCAAAGCTGACTTGTCCGACTCTGGACAAGATTCGCTCTCATAGTCTTCACTCGAAGACATAGGTTTTGATTAAGCATCACTTCAGACATTCTGACTGGTTCTCTTGGA
Source organism: Triticum dicoccoides (assembly GCF_002162155.2). NCBI lineage: Eukaryota > Viridiplantae > Streptophyta > Magnoliopsida > Poales > Poaceae > Triticum > Triticum dicoccoides. The sequence goes on from NC_041390.1 coordinate 316,928,223, forward strand.
CCCCACTTAACAGTACGGTGGTTCCTATGACTCAACAAAGAAGAAGAAAAAGAACTATGAAAGATCTAAGTCTTCGAGCTCCATAGGCTTCATGCGATGTCTTCTCTTGTCATAGTCTTCAATGTGAATATCTTCATATACCACCTTTGACATTAATGTCTTCATACATTTTTAGGGGTCATCTTTGATAGGAAAACCGAATCAATGAGGGACTTCTACCTGTGTTATCCTGCAATTCTCACAAACACATTAGTCCCTCAACTAGGTTTGTCGTCAATACTCCAAAACCAACTAGGGGTGATACTAGATGCACTTACATCATGGTCTGCAGCCCCCAGAGTACGGATTCGAGCTCCTCTACCCAGTGCGTGTCAGACTCCGTTAAGGAACGCAGTAATCTGGGTTTAATGCCGCTCATTATAAGACCGTTTGCTCGTTCGACTTGACCGTTGGTTTGTGGGTGATAGACTGAAGCATAATTGATCTTGATGCCCATTTTGCTGCACCAGAGTTTTACCTCGTCGGCCGTGAAGTTCGTGCCATTATTAGTGATGATGCTATGGGGGACGACATAACGGTGTACAACCCCGGATATGGAATCTATCACCGGTACGGATTCGGCTGTTTTAACCGGTTTAGCCTCTATCCATTTTGTGAATTTATCCACCATGACCAATATGTATTTTTTCTTGTGGGTTCCCCCTTTAAGGGGTCCAACCATGTCAAGCCCCCAGACCACGAAGGGCCATGTAATGGGAATTGTTTGGAGGGCGGTGGGTGGCATGTGGCTTTGATTTGCAAAGAGCTGGCAACCGGCGCAATGTTGGACCAAGTACTGTGCATCTTCCCGGGCCATTGGCCAATAGAATCCTGTACGGAAGGCCTTGCTTACAAGAGCCCGGGCTGCGGCGTGATGACCGCCGAGTCCGGCGTGAATTTCTGCCAAAAGTTTCCGCCCTTCCTCTTCGAAGATGCACCTTTGAAGGACTCCGATAGTGCTTTTCTTGTACAATTCTCCCTCATGGACCCTGTAGGCCGCACTATGCAGCGTGCCTCATTTTGGTCTTCCGGAAGTTCCTGTCTAGTTAGGTAGGCCAGGAATGGTTCTGTCCACGGGGCAATAGTGGCTATTATTTCGTGGGTTGAATGTGTTATTTCGGTGGCGGAGCCTCCGATTGTGTCAGAGAGTTCGGTATCGGGTATTTTGGCCGGGTCCGGACTGTTGTTACCGGTGTCCCCTTCCCATGCTATGGATGGCTTGAAGAGCCTTTCCAGAAATACGTTGGGAGGGACCGCGTCGCGTTTTGCGTCGATGCGGGCGAGGATATCCGCCGCCTGATTGTTTTCCCGAGCCACATGGTGAAATTCGAGCCCCTCGAACCGAGCTGACATTTTTAGGACGGCATTGCGATAAGCTGCCATTTTCGGATCCTTGGCATCAAAGTCTCCATTTATTTGGGATATTGCGAGGTTCGAATTCCCGCGCACCTCTAGGCGTTGAATGCCCATGGATACTGCCATCCGGAGACCATGTAGAAGGGTCTCATATTCGGCTGCATTGTTGGAGTCCGTATACATTATCTGTAGTACGTATTGAATTGTATCTCCTATTGGGGACGTCAAAACGACGCCAGCCCCCAGACCAACCAACATTTTGGAGCCGTCGAAGTGCATGATCCAGTTTGAATATGTGTCGTACTCCCTAGGGAGTTCGGCTTCCGTCCACTCGGCGGCGAAGTCAGCCAAAACTTGCGACTTAATAGCTCGCCGTGGTTTGTAAGTTATGTCAAATGGGAGGAGCTCAATGGCCCATTTGGCAATCCGGCCCGTCGCGTCGCGGTTGTTTATAATATCGTTGAGTGGTACTTCCGAGGCTACCGTTATCGAACACTCTTGAAAGTAGTGTCGCAGCTTCTGGGATGCCATAAATACCGCGTACGCTATCTTTTGATAATGCGAGTACCGTGATTTGCATGGAGTAAGGACAGTGGACACATAGTAAACCAGCTTTTGAAGGGGGAATTTGTGTCCATCCACTTCTCGCTCGACGACGAGCACTGTGCTTACTACTTGATGAGTTGCCGAAATGTATAATAGCATTGGTTCGGCAATGTTTGGCGCGGCCAGGACTGGGTTTGTTGCCAATATGGCTTTTATTTCGTTGAGTCCGGCTGTGGTGGCATCCATCCACTCGAAGTGTTCGGTGCACCGGAGGAGGCAATAAAGGGGTAATGCCTTTTCTCCCAAGCGAGAGATGAAGCGGCTTAGAGCCGGCACGCATTCGGTCAATTTTTGTATTTGTTTGAGGTCTGTTGGGGTAGCCAACTGTGACAACGCTCGGATTTTGGCCGGATTAGCTTCAATACCTCTATTGGAGATAATGAATCCCAGGAGCTTTCCGGCTGGTACGCCGAAAACGCATTTTCCGGATTGAGCTTGATGTCATATGTTCGGAGGTTATCGAATGTGAGCCTCAAGTCGTCTACTAGAGATTCGACATGCTTGGTTTTGACGACCACGTCATCTACGTAAGCCTCCACTATTTTGCCGATCTGGTTTGCCAAACATGTCTGAATCATGCGCTGATATGTTGCGCCGGCATTTTTGAGCCCGAAGGGCATTGTGTTGAAGCAGAATGGGCCGTATGGTGTGATGAATGCCATTGCGGCTTGGTCTGGCTCTACCATTTTAATTTGATGGTAGCCGGAGTATGCATCGAGGAAACACAATGAATCATGTCCTGCGGTAGCGTCGATGATTTGATCGATGCGGGGGAGGGGGAAGGGATCCTTTGGGTAGGCTTTGTTAAGGTCCTTAAAATCAATGCACAAGCGCCAGGATTTGTCCTTCTTTGGTACCATCACCTGGTTTGCTAGCCAGTACGGATGTTTTATGTCTCTGATGAATCCGGCCTCCAATAGCTTGGCTAGTTCCTCTCCCATGGCTTGTCTCTTAGGTTCGGAGAAACGTCGAAGAGCCTGCTTGACTGGCTTGAATCCTTTTAGGATATTTAGGCTGTGCTCGGCCAGCCTGCATGGGATTCTTGGCATGTCTGAAGGGTGCCAGGCAAAAATGTCCCAGTTCTCGTGTAGGAACTCTCGCAGTGCGACGTCGACATCAGGGTTTAATTGTGCCCCGATGGAAGCTGTTTTTGTAGAGTCCGTTGGATGGACTTGGAATTTGACTATTTCGTCCGCTGGTTTAAAGGAGGTGGACTTGGATCTTTTATCGAGTATCACGTTGTCCCTGTTCACCGTGGAGCATAGCGCAGTTAGTTCCTCGACCGCTAGGGCTTCGGATAGTGCCTCGGGGGCCAGTGCGGCTGTCTTATTTTCGGCACGGAGTGCTATGTCCAGATCACTAGCTAGAGTGATGATTTCGTTGGGCCCGGGCATTTTGAGCTTCATCTACCCGTAATGGGGTATGGCTTGGAAGGTTGTAAACGCCTCCCACCCCAATAGAGCGTGGTATCCGCTGCTGAACGGGGCACTTGGAATGTAATTTCTTCGGACCTGTAATTATCCGGCGTGCCGAATACCACATCTAGTGTGATTTTCCCAGCACAACGTGCTTCCCGACTGGGGATGATTCCTCTAAAGGTTGTGCTACTTTGCTCAATGCGGCTCTAGTCTATTTCCATCTTTTGAAGAGTTTCCTCATAGATGAGGTTTAATCCGATCCCGTCGTCCATGAGTACCTTGGTGAGTCGAAAGCCGTCCACGATTGGACTGAGGACCAGTGCGGATGGTGCTCGGGCTGTTCGGAATTTAGGTTCGTCACTGGCATTGAAGGTAAAAGCCGTGTCACTCCAAGGATTTATTTCTGCTACGTGGCAGATTTCGACCATGCTACGGAGTGTTCGCTTGCGTCTATTATTTGACGCGAAGGTCTCAAAGACCGTTAACACCGTATTGTTGTCCACGGGATGGTGCTCTGTGGTATTTGGGAGGAGTAGATCCTCACCACTTTTGGCCACCTGCCGGAGTATCCAACATGCTCTAAGGCTGTGCGTTGGCATTGCATCCCTGTACTATGAATTTTGCAAGGTCCGTTGAGCCATCCCTCCAGTACGGTTCCTTGCCCCGTAGAGGGATTTTGCTTTTTGGTATTTAACCCGGGTGTATTGTGATAATGCACCCTTTTATTTCGGACTGGGTTTGTATTCAGGGCCGGATTATCCCAAAATTTTATTTCGGTTTTCCAGGCGCTTTCCATCGCACAGTACTTTCGTACTATGGACACCAAGTCGGCAAAGCGTGTAATTTCACGGCGACTTATGGCATTGAGGATTCCCTTGTCCGTGCAATTATTGCAGAAGAATGAAATTGCGTCTTCCTTGCGACAGTCCTTTATCCCGTTCATGACCAGGAGGAATCTAGCCCAGTAATGGTGTACTATTTCTTCGGGCTCTTGCCTAATTTGGGATAGATCGCTTATGTTTGGGTGGGTGGGTGGAATTGAACCCAAATCCTCACCCAATCTGAGACTCCGGGGCCAAGGAGTTTTTGAACTCAGAAGTTTGGATTCTTGGATGTTTTCCAATAAATCTAGCCCGCTGCCTGACTCTAGGTTCAGGTCTTGAGTGACGTCCTCCCCTCCGCGGGTATCCGGCTTGGAGGGATCGGTAATTCGGACATAGCTAGTCCTTAAGATAGATGAAGGGTTTCCACATTGTTCCTCCACCACTGCAACATGATGGGTGACCTGGGGAGAGTTGATTTCTCTCAGATTGGGTTTAGGCCCAATCTGATCGTAGTCTGTAGTGACTCCCAGGGCGGCGATGCGATCCAAGAGCTCGTTCAGGGAAGAGAGCTCCATTGGATCTAACTACTCGGTGAGTTCCGAGTTGACGTGAAGATTTCTTTCGATGATCCGAGAAGTCATCGCCGGGGCAGCGGCCGAACAGGCGGTCGTAAGAAAACCACCTAGCCGGAGAGTTTGGCCGATAGCCAAAGCTCCCTCAGCAACAGTGTCGTCTTTAAAGACGGGATGAGGCATCCTTCCTGGTGGCGACGACACAACGGAACTCTCAATGAAAGCACCAATGTCGGTGTCAAAACCGGCGGATCTCGGGTAGGGGGTCCCGAACTGTGCGTCTAGGTCGGATGGTAACAGGAGGCAGGGGACACGATGTTTTACCCAGGTTCGGGCCCTCTTGATGGAGGTAAAACCTTACATCCTGCTTGATTAATATTGATGATATGGGTAGTACAACAGTAGATCTACCACGAGATCGGAGAGGCTAAACCCTAGAAGCTAGCCTATGGTATGATTGTATGTTATGGTTGTTGTCCTACGGACTAAAACCCTTCAGTTTATATAGACACCGGAGAGGGTTAGGGTTACACAAGGTTGGTTACAAAGGAGGAGATACCCATATCCGTATTGCCTAGCTTGCCTTCCACGCCAAGTAGAGTCCCATCCGGACACGAGACGAAGTCTTCAATCTTGTATCTTCATAGTCCAACAGTCCGGCCAAAGAATATAATCCGGCTGTCCGGAGACCCCTAATCCAGGACTCCCTCACCATGCGTAGTATCTAAAAAGGGGTAGATGCCGACGATGGGCCACTTTCGACTAATAAACGGTCGCAACGGAGTCAAAATAAACATATCATCACCATTTGTATTTCATATACAAGGGTTGCCTTCCATAATCATCGTTATAAAGACATAAATATGCATCAATTTGACTTAAGATTTTTTCCAAGCTGGGTTGCCTGGATCCTGTGCTTACCCCTACGTTCCCGATTGTTCGGCTAGGCGGTAAAGGGAGCACTTCTATGATTGTTACTACTAGGTCATCCGAGTTAGTACCTCAGACTAGGTGAGGCCGAAAGCTAGCGATCTTAAAGGATCACATTGGTCGGCAACGACGAAAGTAAAAAAAAAATTGGTTCATTAATATCATAGAGTTCGGGAACTTTCCCCGAACTAAATCCTCAATATTTTCCTCCCACATTGATCGGAGGTGAGGTTTCATGATCATGATAAGCATGACGAGCCAAAGAAAGGAACCGATAGAGGGACAATTTTCCTTGGAAGATGTTTCCTACATTAAGTAATATAACATATCTCTCTGTGTACCTTTGTTTATAAAACCGTATGGCCGGTATGCCTTGTTTTCCATAAATCTTTGCCCTTATAACAGCTCTATAAAGTAGGACAAACACTCCCCGGCTTGTGGCCGAGGAGGTTGAAGCCGATGGTCGGTCAACAAAGTTTTGTACAATGCGGATCCAAGCATTAATGATGTAAAGTACATGGATACGTAGAATCATTACACATAATTTGTGGTTTTACTCTAGATATTGATTCTTAATTTGGCAACCCGTGCGCACATTAAGGCTAGGGGGCTACTAGGCTTCGGACTTATCATTCACTAATATTGAAAGGGGTGTATCGATCCCCTGATCTGGTTGCCACCCGACTAGTGTCTCGGGGGCTACTGCATTGACAATCCAATGCAGAAAATTTAAAGTGCTATATAGCTTTCGAGGAGATTATGATCCTCAGGTTGGTCGGCCGCACCCAACCTGAGTCTCGATGAATTTGCACATTGCTTTTTGTGTCCATAAGTATTCTGCCGAGCTAGGAGTTGATCCTCAGGACGATTTTGTGAATCAACCTGAGTCTCAGGGGCTATTGGGATTAGCGGTCTTATGTCATCCTTCAGGTGCATCTCGGGTTTTAGACCGATACACACCTTGAGGGCTACTGGCTATATATCTCGGCAGAGAATAAATTGCACCAATAAAAAATATTGACAAAAAATCGGCACGAAGTCGGGGTGGTGCACCACCTCGGAAGCAGTCTAGCATAAAGCTCGGGCGCTAGTGGCTGGCTCCATAGAGGGCATTTTCGGCATTAAGCTCGGCTAAACTCATTCAACTTTTTTGAACCAAGGTGATTTATGACACCTCTGATATAGTCCGGCATTGGAGCTCGGATACAGTCCAACATTGGAGCTTGGACATAGTCCGGCGTCGGAGCTTGGATACATTCTGGCGTTGGAGCTCGGAAGCGGTCCGGCGTTGGTGCTCGACTGCAAAAGATACCTCGAATGTAGTCCAGCGTTGGAGCTCGGACGCAAGAGGACGCTGCCGCCCGGGAGTAACTTCATACCCGAGGTGTGGCATAAAAATAACAAGGCATTGATAAAGGCCGAAGACTTAAAGGGCTCCTCGGATACCCGACATGTGAGATCTTCAGATTTAGCTCAGCAATCCTCAAGATAGAAGATGGGAACATTTGTTGAACCAGTTTTCAAGCTCGACGACCGAAGACGAAGAACAGTTCGGAAGAACTGAGGAGCGTCCCCAACTTGAAGACCGGTTCAGGGGGCTACTGATGGTGTCCTGGACTAGGAGGTACTCACCACATCGTCTCCCGATCAGTTGGATTGGGTCGAGGACCCCCAGGGCCATTTACTCATGGGCTAGTTCGGACAGCCGATGACATGCACAAGGAAGATTCCACAAGACTTGGTGATCAATACAAGGACTCCTCTCCACCGGCGTATTCGACTAGGACTCTTGTTATCCTAGGCCTCTGGTACATTATATAAGCCGAGGCCAGGCTAGTCGGTAGATTATTATGACATTACTCATCTTACCTGTAGGGTTTAGACCACAACATACGATCTTGAGGTAGATCAACTCTTGTAACCCCTATACACATCAAAGTCAATCAAGTAGGAAGTAGGGTATTACCTCCATCAAGAGGTTCCGAACCTAGATAAACATCGTGTCCCCTGTCTCCTGTTACCATCGATCCTTAGACGCACAGTTCGAGACCCCCTACCCGAGATATGCTGGTTTTGACACCGACAGTGCCAACCTTAAAGGTGAGAGCCTCAACTGCTAAAACCTCCAAGCCAACTAAAGAGGTTGTTGGAGAAGGAAATAAAAATGAAGGAAAGGGTCAAGAATACCACTGCCAGAGTGCTTGGAAGATCCTCCATTATGAGAGATCCAGAAGAAGAGGAGGAGGAAGAGGATCCTGCACCAGCTACTAAGGCTCAGAAGCTTATGGGAGATGCAATCAAGTCAGGGGCTGCTCCATCTAAGCCCAAATCTGCTGCTCAGAAACCCCCAAAGCCCAAGAGGAACACCGGGAGTATACCTGCGGAGGAGAAGAACAAGGCCCCAATGCTTGAAGCTGAAGAAGAGGAAGATGATTCTCTTGTTTTGAGGAAGTTGAAGCCCAAAATTCTTGACCACCATGATGCTCATCCATTCGTTGAGGACATGCACATTAGGAAAGATGCAGGATTGAGATTATGGAGACAGTCTGATCCCTATGCTGTTAGGAGGAGGACTGCAGTTGACTACATGTTCCATACAAAGGAACAACAAGATTTCTATGACATAATTTTGCTTGACAAGAAGCGCATACTGTGTGACATGAAATGGGTGCACTGGGAATTCATCCGGGAAAATGAAGATCACTTCCCTGGCGTGTATGACAACTTTAAGGCGTGTGGAGTTGATGAATTCGCTGGACAAAAGCTCACCAAGTGGAATGATGAGTTGATCATGCAGTTTTACTCCACTGCCCACTTCTATCCAGATGGAAGGATAGTTTGGATGTTTGAGAGTACCAGGTACTATTCCATAGTTGAAGAATGGGCCAAGCTAAATGCCCCCAAAGAACATGAAGATCACTTGGATGTGTATGCCACCAAGAAGAAAGACCACAACTCAATGGCAAACATGTACAAGGAGATCCCTGATAAGGCTTTGGAAACTCACAAGCTTGGATCTGTGCTTTTCTTGTTGTTTGGTCTGCCTACGATCAACTAGATCTTAAGGCACACCTTGCTACCCAAGTCAGGAGATCATAAGATGATGAGAGGACGCTCCATCAACATGCTGCAATTTTTTTATGTTCCCCAGAAGTTCAAAGTTATGAGTTTGATTGTCGAAACGATCAAGAGGACTGCTGCTGATCAAAAGAGGAGTTGTGGGTATGCTCCACATATTCAGGAGCTCATCAATTCTAAGATGGGCACATGGACTTATTTGCTGGAGAAGGAGCATCTACCTCTATATACTGAATTTGAAGACAACACTATTGTGATGAATGAGGAGGAACCATCATCAGCTCACGTCCAGGAGAAGAGAGCCAAGGAAAAGGCCGAGAGAGCTGCCTAGATGCCAAGTGTTGAAGAAGCATCTCGAATCTTCCTGAAGAGCAAGCAAGATCGGTTAGGCTATTTGATTCAAGCTACACTAAGGATTGAGAAGGGCTTGGCCACCCTGACTCAGAATCAGGAGAGCCTAGAAAGGATTGTGGAGACGAAATTCTATGATCTTGATCTGAAGGTGACTGAGATTCAGACTGTAGTTGAGCAGCTTCCGGAGGAAGCAGTGGAGAGGAAAGGAAAGGCAACTGATGCCTTTAAGCGTGTGCCACGAGGTCCAAGGTCTGGTGCAGTGCCAATCTCAGATGCCAGAGATTCAGTGTTAGCACCAGCAACTACAGCTCCAGTGCCACCTCCAGCACCCACTCCATCAGCTCCAACTACGTCATCGGAAGCCTTCGTCCTTGGAGTTCTCTCTACACCACCTCCCGAAGATCAAGCCTGAGAGACGTATATCACTATGCATTTTCAAACTTTTTGGTAACTTGTTGCCTAAGGGGAGAAATGTGTATAGATCATAGGCTTGGAGAGAGAGAGAGTCTTGCTTTTTATCTCTCTTGCTTTTGGTTGAACTTTGTGTGCTTGTGTGAGATACTTTTATGTCCTTGTGAGATACTTATGTGATCATGTGGTTGATCATATGCTACCTTAATGTTTGGTTGAATGATGCTATATGTTATATCTCATATATGATCATTCACTTGCTTGGTGATGAGTGCATGTTTTTAATTTCTATCATTTTGAGCGCTCCACCAAGATGTATGTGACATGGAAGAGTGACCCATGAACCTAATCGATTGTGCATTTGCATTCAAAAGCAAATTTTAAATAATGCACAAATTTAGGGGGGAGCTCTTGCTTATCACATACTTCTCAAAGCGACGATGTTTCTCAATCTTATTATCATTTGTCAAAGTTTTGATCTATATGTTGTCATCAATTACCAAAAAGGGGGAGATTGAAAGTGCAACTCTCCCAAGGTGGTTTTGGTAATTCTTAACAACATGTAGTTCATTGAGCTAATGCTATTTGAAGATAAATATTTCAGGAAAGCTCTGATTGGCATGACATGGATTAGAAAGTGGACCCCTCAAAATGCTAAGGAAAAAAGATTGGCTCAAGCTCAAAGCACAAGACTCTACCTTTTTCATTTTAGTGATCCAAGATCACATTGAGTCCATAGGAAAAGCCAATACTATTAAAAGGGGATGAGGTGTTGCTTAATGAGTTACTTGCTCAAAATGCTTAGTGATATGCTCCAAAAACCCTCAACTACATTCTCATGTCCACATATGTCCCAAACCAAAAGTCAAACTCGGCCCCACCGAAACCTTCTATCCGGCGCCACTGAGTTCATTTGACATAGCCACTGCCAGAAACCCTAATCAATTCGGTCTCACCAATAGGGATCTTGGTCTCACCGAGATGGGATTGCAAACTCTCTGTTTCCCTTCGTAACGTTTCGGTCCAACAAAAATGAGCGATCGTTCCCACTGAGATTGCAATGCAAACTCTTTGTTTCCCCTTCGTAACGTTTCGGTCTAACCGAGATGAGCTAATCGGTCCCACCGAGTTTGCCTGACCAACTCTCTGTTTGCCTATTACCAAAATCGGTCCCACCGAATTTGTGTAATCGGTCTCACCGAGATTACGTTATGACCTAACCCTAATGGAATCGGTCCCACCGAGTTGACATGTCGGTCCCACCGAAAACCCTAATGGTCACATTATGAACTAAATCGGTCTGACCGAGTTGTATGATTCGGTCCCACCAAGTTTGGTGATTTGTGTGTAACGATTAGATTTTGTGTGGAGGCTATTTATACCCCTCCACCCACTCTTCATTCATGGAGAGAGCCATCAGAACATGCCTACACTTCCAACATACATTTTCTGAGAGAGAACCACCTACACTTGTGTTGAGGTCAAGATATTCCATTCCAACCACATAAATCTTGATCTCTAGCCTTCCTCAAGTTGCTTTCCACTCAAATCATCTTTCTACCAAATCCAATCCTATGAGAGAGAGTTGAGTGTTGAGGAGACTATCATTTGAAGCACAAGATCAAGGAGTTCATTATCAACACACCATCTATTACCTTTGGAGAGTGGTGTCTCCTAGATTGGTTAGGTGTCACTTGGGAGCCTCCTTCAAGATTGTGGAGTTGAACCAAGGAGTTTGTACGGGCAAAGAGATCGCCTACTTTGTGAAGATCTACCCTACTGAGGGAAGTTCTTCGTGGGCGATGGCCATGGTGGGATAGACAAGGCCTCCGTGGACTCGCGCAACCGTTACCCTTCGTGGGTTGAAGTCTCCATCAACGTGGATGTATGATAGCACCACCTATCGGAACCACGCCAAAAATCTCCATGTCTACATTGCATTTGCTCCCTCCAAATTCCTCCCTTTACCCTAATATGCAATTGCTTTACATTCCGCTGCTATACTCTTAGAATTGCAGGTGTAGGTTGATTACTTGTTTGTGCTAAGTTTGTAAAATCTGCCAAGACTTAAAATTGGGAAAAGGCCAGATTTTTATTTGGTCAAGTAGTCTAATCACCCCCCTCTAGACATACTTTCGATCCTACACTTGAGGGCACTGGTGGGATCCAGAGGCGAGGTCGGCATGAGCGAGCGCGGGACACAAGACATACCTAGGTTCGGGGCTCTCCGGAGAGATAACACCCCAAGTCCTCCCGAGTGTGGTTTATATGTAACAGTAAAGAGTTGCTCCTAGAGATGTGTGGAGGAATAAGAAAGGAAGGACAAGTCTTAGGACAACCCCCAGGGGTACAATGGTAATGTCACAAGGCCGTGGGGCCGGGTGGTCATCATCTAGGAAGCCAGCGCTGGGACCCGTCGGGTGTCAGGGTTCGCCGGGTTCTCCGGGCATGGGCCCCGTGTGCCTAGGGGCATTGTTCACTGTCTTGTCGACCGTCAGGGACTGTCCGGGTTGAGCCTGCTACAATAACGCTCTGTCAGGTCACCGCTTTCTGTTGTTAGCAGTGAGGGCGGGTGCACTGTAGCCACACCGACACTGGTCAACGGGTAGGTGCGGCACTGTTGCCACACCCCGGCTGACCAGAGGCATGGGGGGCACTATTGCCTTGCTCATCCTTGAGTGAATACTCATCCCATCGTACGGCCAGGATGGGATGAGAGCTGACCTATGGCCGGGTTGAGGAACACGCCAAAGGGGGAGCTGGCTTGTTTGGGAAGTCTTGGCGTGTCGGGTTCGGCCGTCTTGTGCCAGCTATTGGGGCCGGTTTGAGGGGCTTGGCCGGGTTGAGCAACCCGGCCAAGCGTGAGCCGGCTGGAGGGGCATTGCTGGCCCCGTTTTTTCGAAAAGGATCCGGGTTCCGTTGCCTGCATGGGGTTCATCCCCCCGATAGTAGTCCCTGAAGCTGTGAAGGTCCGCCGTGTTCGAGTGGGAGGGCCTTCGCAGTTTTCCCCCTGAGGAGGCGAATTTTGTGACCGCCGGGTCCGGCAACACCCACTGTATGCCGGCTTCCGGAAGCCGGATCGCGGCATCTCGGCAGGGGCGGAAACGGAAGATCCCTTTGAATCTTGAGGCAATCTTTTGGGCTTTGCGTGGGCACCACGTGGCGCCTCGAAGCCGGAGGGGCCTTATAGGCCACGTGCGCGACAGGATGGGGCGGCACACTGGGGCCTGCAGCCGCGCGCCCTCGGCCCACATGCGCGGATTTATTGCGGTATGCGCAAGTCAGTTGCTATTCTTGAGGCAGTTATTGCATGCGTACGTGCGCACTTATTGCAGGGAAGTGGGAATGGCAAGTGCAAACGATCCCACTTCCCCACGTTTTGAACCGTGGCTTATAAATTGGGGGAAGGGGAGCGGCGGAAACCATTCTCGCTCGCGCTCCCCTGCCTCTTCATCCACTCTCTGCTCTTTGCGACCGCGGCCCGCTTTCTTCGGGCTCATGGATGGGCTTGACCGTAACCATGGATGACATCACGTATCTCCGCACCACCAGGCGATTGCCCGGGGAGACGGAGGTTGCCGCAGGGCGAGCGGAAGCCGCGGCCTGAAGGCATGAAGCGTGTGGTGTTCTACCCACACTTCAAGTGCGGGTTCGGTCTTCCCGCAAGCAACTTCTTCCATGGCTTCCTGGAGTTCTTCGGGCTCCAGCCCCATCATCTTGGCGCGGGCGCCATCGTGCAGCTTTCCGGCTTCGTTACCCTCTGCGAGGGGTACCTGGGGGTCGAGCCTTCATCCGATCTCTGGGTGCGCTTGTTCTCCTTGAATCAGCAGGGGCCGAAGGCCGGGGAGATGTCTAACTGCGGCGCCCCTGTCATCTGCAAGCGGACGGGCGCTGACTGCCCCAAGATGCTGCTGGAGGACTCTGCGAAGAAGTGCCAGAACTCTTTATTCTATGTCCGCAACCTCGGTGCGGACCACATCAATCTGCCGCCCTTCGTCGCCGCATTGCCGCGAGGGAATCGGAACTGGACTTACTATCCCCGACATCCATCGTAGGAGGTGCTCAACCTGTGCCAGCGAGTGTCGGAGATGAGGGAGCGGGAGGGGCTCACTAGCACCGACCTCATCATCGCCTTCAATAGGCGCCGGGTGCTGCCGCAGCAGAAGCGCACCAACATCATCGGCCAGATGACCGGACTCCAGGACCCCAACCGCATGTCAAACTTGCGCGTGGCGGCGGACCAGGTGACCCGCCGGGTCAACGACATCTCCAAAGCCGGGCTGCGGGGGGGTTGGGAGTTCGGCAACCCTCCGTACAGCAAGGCGAACCCAACACCCGTGGTGAGTCCCTAGTGCCCATACTTTGCCGCTGCCTATCTTCTTGTTCGTCCTGATGCGACGCGGGAGGTGCTCCTGAATGCCATCTGGCATTCATATGACCGAGCGCCAACATAGGTAGTGTGGGCCGGCTTAGAGGATCCGCTGGCCCACAACATGGAGGAGGCGGCCGCCGACAACGGCGCAGGGCGCCGTGCGGGTAAGTTTGCCTTCCGTATTTCTTGAGCTCCTGGGCGGGAGGCGGCGAGGGGCACGCTACTGCGACTCGTCGATGTAGTGGCGCTGGGTGGAGGAGGTGGCGGCGCGGCTGGAGCCGGGTCATCTCGTGGGGCGACGGCGGCAAACCGACCGCATGGGAAAGACAACATCGCGCCCCGAGCCCCGACTGTGATGTCCCCGGTTGTTTTACCTCTTGGAACAGTTGCTAGAGCTCAGATACGCCAATTAAATTATCAGGGACTTTCGTTTCTCGGTAATGTTTCTAGTGTTCATGAGAATATGATGCTGCCTAACTTAGACACATTTGTGTTGTTTGCTATTGAAGGGCCTAGCACGGACAAGAAGATTGAACATTGCAGTATGGTCAAGCACGGGGATGAAGGTGCGTGCGAAGATAACAAGAACGGAGGTTCAAGTGGAGATTTCCGGACATTGAAGCCACCATAATGACATACAAGAAGATGGACGAAATATACAAGATGGCCTTTCATAAATTTTGTCCATAGCTTATTATTGGTGTTGCGCCACCTTATTTTGGGCCAGGCCCATGTAATATATTTTTAGAGTCCATATTGTAGGGGAAACGACTTAGGAGGTGTTTTAGTCCTACCTGGCCAAGGGTGGACAAAATCCCCTCTCTTTTCCCTATAAATATAGCGCTTAAGGCATCGTTTAGACTTGGGTCTTGTTTAGATTAAAGTTCACCATAGCTGCAACTTCGTGTATTTCGTTTGTGTTCAACGACTAGACAAAGGCGTCACAGAACCCCCACCTTGATGAATAAAGCTTTCCTCTTATATTCGCAATATCCAGATTGCAATCCTAGTTTCTTGCTTGTTCTTCGTTTGCCTGTAGGAAACAGACCTTCGTAGTCAGGTTGATCATGCTCCGGCATGGTAAATAACCTCTCGGAGTTGGTTTAGCGATTGCTAAGGCGCGATGTCCTCGCACGTTCGTAGTCGGATTGTCAAAGTCGACTTCCTCCAAACGATAGCCACCATCTCATCGAAAGACGGGATACCTTTGCCTCTACCAAGTGGTATCAGTTTTTAGGTTGCTCGGTGAGATTTTCCCGTTTTTCGTAGTCTAGATTGCATCTGTTTTTTATACCTGGAGTCCAAAAAAAAGCCACCAAAAGAAATTGGAGATTAGTTCATCCGTGTCCCAGATAGTCTGAGCCTTCCGCTATTATCACTTAGTTTTTGCATTGTTGAATTTTCAGTTGCATCGTGTCTCGAGTTGCTGGTTTTGGTGTCTAAATCTTTAGAGTTTCGAGTTCTAGTCAAATGTTGTTCACACCACATCTTCATACACCATCATTAATTTTCATTGTCATTTTCCGCTGCCATAGAGTGTCCATTACCACCATCCATCCACTTTTTCGTACGTTGCCATCGCCTGCTAGTTCATCTTGTCGCTTGAGCAAGGACAAAAAAATCAGGAAGTTTGTCTCGAAGGAAGCGATCAACATACAAGAGAGGTGTACTGTTCATCTTGGAGAGATCGAAAAAAAGAGTGTAGATTGGTTTTGATTACGGAATTTTTTCCTTGCTGCCAAAGGGTTTCACGGAACACAATTTCTAGTACGCAAGTATCCATCGGTTGGTTTCATTAGATCTTTATTTTTCTTTGGAAGTTTCGTTTGGCCAAAGAAAAGATTCTAAAAGGCAAGTTCTAATCGGCTAAACAAAAGGCAACTAGTGGCAGATTTGGTTCGGCAGGTTTTCTTTGGAAAAAAAAATCAAAGAACATATGGAGCAACCGACGTGGGAGTAAAAAAGGTTCTGTTTCCAAGGAAAGGCTTCACGTGGTAATCTTGAGCAGATTTGGAAGGAAAAAAAATATTAGAAGAAAGTTACTCACGTGAGTTGAGTGCTACTTGGAAAGTCTCCTAACCATTTAAGGGAAGAAAGAGATTTAAAAGGAAAGAGAAGGCACATTTTAGCTCTCATGGATATCCCGAAATAATAGGCTGGGATTTTTTTCCGCTCAGTTTAGAAGAAGGAAACAAGAAAAAGGGAGTTACAT
Organism: Triticum dicoccoides; assembly: GCF_002162155.2. NCBI lineage: Eukaryota > Viridiplantae > Streptophyta > Magnoliopsida > Poales > Poaceae > Triticum > Triticum dicoccoides. Next base: position 316,944,395 of record NC_041390.1, read on the forward strand.
CCAGATTGGAATTTGTTTTTTGGGGAAAGAGTGAAAAAAATAAGTGCACCATTTGAGGTTGCCTTATCCCGTACGTGGTGTTTATTTGAAAAAAATTATTACGAAAGGAACACGTGCAAGGAAAGCAACTTTCAATGTTTGGAAGGTTCGGATTGGCGCATAAAAGAAAGAGCCAAAAAAAGGCAAGTGCGTTGGTGTTTGGTAGCTAGCTGATTTTTTTGGGAAGTTTGCTCGGGCGTTTTGACTAAAAAAAAAAGAGATCAGACGGAATCCTTCTCGAAATGCAACTTGGATCAGCCGCGTAAAAAAAAGGAAGGTCCGATATTTCGTTTGGATCTTTGAGAAATCAATAAGGAAAGTTTGAGCGTCCAAAAAAAAGGAGTACAGATCCGTACTAGTTTCCCTTTAAATCAGCACTAAGATGTTGCTGATTTGGAAAGCTAGATTCGTGGCTATCCTTTGAGATATTTGTCACGTTTTTGAATTTGACAAGAAATAGAAGAGCGAGTAATCACGTTTGCTTGGTAAGGAAAGTGCAGATCGTTTGGATCCTACCGTACAGTTTGGGTCGGTTGGAGTTTTGGCTCATCACGTAAAAAAAGCAGAAGAGAGAGCAAAGGTACCTACAAAATATTCGGAGGGATATCTCACGCACAAGTTTGGCACGTCAGTCTCGTACCGTAGGTTGAAAAAAAAGAAGCACAACTTTCGGTTGGCTGGTTCCATATTCTGGAAGTTTCCTGGAAAAAAAGAGTTCTGATTCATTCTTGTTTTCGACTTGGTCCTTTTTCGTGGTAAACCGGGAGACAAGAAATTGAAGAAACGAAGGAAGAGAGTTAGAAAAAAAAGGGGAGGAAGTGATGATCGTGTCGTTTGTTTGGAAAAAGCTGATCTGTTGGTTGTTTTGAAGGAGAGAAAAGGAATAAAGGAAGACTACAATTCAACTTTTGGTCACGTGGCTAGGTCTAAATCTTTGAATCATTAAAAAATAAGAAGCGACGTGCATAAGAGAGTTGGCACACCTGCAACTGCATGTCCGTGAAGTGCGATTAAAAAAGTTATTATTACATCTGGTTGTTCCTCTTTATATATCAAAAAGAAAAAAACATTCGTGGCCTCTCTATCCTTTGACTCACGTTCGTTCATATTCGGTTCAGTGCGTGAACTCGTCTGTGTCTTAGTCTCGCGTCTCTAACATGGTCTAGCCTATGACCAGCACTCGACCATTTGGAGCGAATTTTCAGCTTGCATTAATTAATGTGGTTGTAGCATTTTTTTCCACACATATCAAGCCAACCAAGCTCCACATATTTCTACACCATGCATACATACGCTCATCTCGCAATCGCTTTACCCAACTCTTGGAGTTATTTGACACCGCTGGTTGCCGGCCACCACCTGCTGCGTGGTAAGAACTTGTAAGACTTTGATTTGCAATACTGTGAGGGTTTTACCACCACTTTCCAGTAGTTCATAGAAACATTATTTTTGGATTTTGTTTCTTGTTTCTACTAATCATTACAGGATCCAGAGTCAATTCATGGGTTTTGTCGATCGAGGGAGACGTGCCACCACCTATGCAAATACCACAACCGTCACGAGAGGTACACAAACATCCAAATACACATGATCAGATTAATGCTTCTATACCACCATTTAATGGCCGTTTTAGACCCGCTTTATATATTGAATGAGAGTTCGACATAAATAATATATTTGCTTCCCATAATTTTGATGAACGTAAAAAAGTTAAGGTTGTAGTTGGTTCTTTCACTGGTTATGCTTTAGTTTGGTGGAGTGCATATTGTCGGTTACACCCTAATGATATACTTTCTACTTGGGATGATTTGAAACTTGCCATGCGACATACATTCTTTCCCGCTTATTATACTCGTTACATGATTAAAAAGTCGCAACATTTAAAACAAGGAAGTGACACCGTAACGAAATATTATGATGCTTTACAAACTACCTTGTTGCATTCCTCTTTAGAAGAAAGTGAAGAAGATTTTATGGATAGATTTTGGGGAGGATTAAACCGTGATATTCAGGAGATACTAATTCATGAAAAGTGTTATCCTATGGATCGTTTGTTTTGTGTCGATTGTAAAGCTGAACAGGAAATAAAATGATGTGTTGCCCTCAAAGAGAACAAGCACAAGGTGCATATTCCAAGAGATGATACGGTTGGTCTTTCAAATACTAGGCATGCTATGACAACCACATCCGTTGTTGTGAGGACTACATCACCTCCACCACGTTACACAATACCACCGACTGTGCCTACATCTGAGTTGATCTTAAGAGCTAATGACAAAGGTACCGATCTCCCCCCTCCACATGAGTATGATGAATGCCTTGTCAATTTCAATGAACCATACGATGAGCTACCCACTACTATGATCACACCAGCTATTTTAGAAGACTATGTTCATGATTTGACTTTACCATGTGATCAAACAATTTTGAGTGAACCCATTGAACTAACTATTGATGCGAAAGAACCATGTGAATCAGGGAATATCTCAGATTTGGATCAAATATGTTTGAAAATAATTGTGCCAATGTTTAATCATTTTGATACGACCTCTAATCTTGGTGATGGTTCATCAATGTTGGGATGGTTTAATAATAAGCATTGTCAATCATTTGATATGAATAAGAGCTTCACTTATATGTGCAAACTGAGTTGCAATTTTTCATGCATTTGACATCTTGTGATAATATATTCGCTTTATATTTCACGACTTTTGAAGGGTGCTCTTGTATAATTGTGTCACATGTATGTGCCCCAACTGAGATGAGTAAAAATGTATGACATATACATATACAACGTGTACACCTTGTCTCTTTTGTTAGCCAGATTTCAGATTAAGCAACATCGAGGACGGCTTTGTTTTCAAGAAGGGGAGGATGATGAGGACATGGCTACCATAGTTACACCCATATCCCCTGTTGTTTTACCTCTTGGAACAGTTGCTAGAGCTCAGATACGCCAATTAAATTACCAGGTACTTTCATTTCTTGATAATGTTTCTAGTGTTCATGAGAATATGATGATGCCTAACTTAGATACATTGGTGTTGCTTGCTATTAAAGGGCCTAGCATGGACAAGAAGGTTGAACATTGGAGCATGGTCAAGCACGGAGATGAAGGTGCATGCAAAGAGAACAAGAATGGAGGTTCAAGTGGAGATTTCCGGACTTTGAAGCCACCATGATGACATACAAGAAGATGGACAAAATATACAACATGACCTTTCATAAATTTCGTCCATAGCTTATTATTGGTGTTGCGCCACCTTATTTTGGGCCAGACCCATGTAATCTATTTTTAGAGTCCATATAGTAGGGGAAACGACTTAGGAGGTGTTTTAGTCCCACCTTGCCAAGGGTGGACAAAATCCCCTCTATTTTCCATCTAAATATAGCCCTTAAGGCATCGTTTAGACTTGGGTTTTGTTTAGATTAAAGGTCGCCATAGCTGCAACTTCGCGTACTTCGTTTGTGTTTAACGACCAGACAAAGGCGTCACAGAACCCCACCTTGATCAATAAAGCTTTCCTCTTATATTCACAATATCCAGATTGCAATCTTAGAATCTTGCTTGTTCTTCATTTGCCTGCAGGAAACAGACCTTCGTGGTCAGGTTGATTGTGCTTCGGCGTGGTCAATAACCTCTAGGAGTTGGTTTAGCGATTTCTAAGGCGCGACGTCCTCACACGTTCGTAGTCGGATCGTCAAAGTCGACTTCCTCCAAATGATAGCCACCATCTTATCGAAATATGGGACACCTTTGCCTCTATCAGGCTGTGAAGCGTGCGGCGATCCCGGCCGCCGGCACAAAGCTGCCCGCCAAGAGGAGGCGCGACGCTCCATAGGCGAGGCTGGTGAGACCCACCGTTCGGGTGGTGCCTGGGTAAGTTTCCTTCTTGTTGAACTTGAATGGCCGAGAGGCCCTACTTGGTTCTTGTTCGTTTACTTCATTGATCTTCATGTCGCCGATCTCATTGGCGCTGGCGGCGGCGAATGCCACGTCCACTGAGGGCATCTTGTTTCGGAGGACCCAGACCAGCACCGTTGATCGGGACGAGGAGGCAGCCGACTCGGACCTCGGCCGGGACCCGGCCGACACCGAAGGCCTAGCCTGGAGGAACCGAAACATGGCCGAGGAGGAGCTAGAGGAGGCATCAGCCCAGGCTTGGGAAAACGCCACAACTACGTGGGCGCAAGTCGGCGAGGAGCCGGCGTGGCCCAAGATGCCGGCTGGGATGGAGCCGGCGGCGACGGTCTTCATGCCATCGGCGGAGGGGGAGCACGGCCAAAGTGGCCGTGCGGACGCCATGGACCTCGACCGGGTGGTCGTGGTGTTTGAGGACGACACCCCGCCATAGACCGACGAGGTCGAGCAGGCGGGGGTCGAGGGAGGCAATGACAAACATTGTCTTGGAGGAGGCGCCGCGAGCGGCGCCCGAGGGAGCGTCTCAGGCGCCGACGGGGAGGGCACCGCCAGTGGAGGCGCCTGAAGGAAATATGCCCTAGAGGCAATAATAAAGTTATTATTTTTTCCTTATATCATGATAAATGTTTATTATTCATTCTAGAATTGTATTAACCGGAAACTTAGTACATGTGTGAATACAAAGACAAACAAAGTGTGACTAGTTTGCCTCTACTTGACTAGCTCGTTGAATAAAAAATGGTTAAGTTTCCTAGCCATGGACATGAGTTGTCATTTGATTAACGGGATCACATCATTAGAGAATGATGTGATTGACTTGACCCATTCCATTAGCTTAGCACGATGATCGTTTAGTTTGTTGCTATTGCTTTCTCCATAACTATACATGTTCCTATTACTATGAGATCATGCAACTCCCGAATACCAGAGGAACACTTTGTGTGCTACCAAACGTCACAATGTAAATGGGTGATTATAAAGGTGCTCTACAGGTGTCTCCGATGGTGTTTGTTGAGTTGGCATGGATCAAGATTAGGATTTGTCATTCCGATTGTCGGAGAGGTATCTCTAGGCCCTCTCGGTAATGTACATCACTATAAGCCTTGCAAGTAATGTAGCTAATGAGTTAGTTACGGGATGTAGCATTACGGAACGAGTAAAGAGACTTGCTGGTAACGAGATTGAACTAGGTATTGAGATACCGACGATCGAATCTCGGGCAAGTAACATACCAATGACAAAGTGAACAATGTATGTTGGTATGCGATTTGACCGATAAAGATCTTCGTAGAATATGTAGGAACCAATATGAGCATCTAGGTTCTGCTATTGGTTATTGACCAGAGATGAGTCTCGGTCATGTCTACATAGTTCTCGAACCTGTAGGGTCCGCACGCTTAACGTTCGATGACGATCGAAATTATGAGTTTACGTGTTTTGATGTACCGAAGGTTGTTCGGAGTCCCGGATGAGATCAAGGACATGACGAGGAGTCTCGAAATGTTCGAGACATAAAGGTCAATATATTGGAAGGCTATATTCGGACATCGGAAAGGTTCTGAGTGGTTCGGATATTTATCGGAGTACCAGAGAGTTACGAGAATTCGCCGGGGAGTATATGAGCCTTATTGGGCTTTCGGGGAGAGAGAGAGAGAGAGTGGCTGCCTAGGGTAGTCTGCACGCCCCCCAAGGCCTAGTCCGAATTGGACTAGGGGAGGGGCGGCGCCCCCTCCTTCCTTCTCTTCTCTCTTCCCCTTCCTTCTCTCCTACTCCTACTACATGGAAGGGGAGGGGGTGGGGAATCCTACTCCCGGTGGGAGTAGGACTCCCCAGGGCGCGCCATAGTAGAGGGCCAGCCCTCCCCCTCCTCCACTCATTTATATATGGGGGAGTGGGGCACCCCATGGACACACAAGTTGATCATTGATCTTTAGCCGTGTGCGGTGCCCCCCTCCATCATAATCCACCTCATTCATATCGTAGTGGTGCTTAGGCAAAGCCCTATTCCGGTAGCATCATCATCACCGTCATCACGCCTCGTGCTGACGAAACTCTCCCTTGAAGCTCTATTGGACCGTGAGTTTGCAGGACGTCACTGAGCTAAACGTGTGCAGATCATGGAGGTTCCGTACCTTCCGTGCTAGATCGGTCGATCATGAAGACGTACAACTACATCAACCGCGTTTTCATAACGCTTCTGCTTACGGTCTACGAGGGTATGTAGACGATACTCTCCCCTCTCGTTGCTACGCATCACCATGATCTTGCGTGTGCGTAGGATTTTTTTGAAATTACTGCGTTCCCCAACAGTGGCATCCGAGCCAGATCTATGTGTAGATGTTATATGCACGAGTAGAACACAAAGGAGTTGTGGGCGTGGGTATATACATATTTCTTGCCGTCACTAGTTGATTGTTGATTTGGCGGTATTGTTGGATGAAGCGGCTCAGACCGACATTACGTGTACGCCTACGCGAGACTGGTTCTTCCGACATGCTTCGCACACAGGTGGCTAGTGGGTGTCTGTTTCTCCAACTTTAGTTGAATCGGATTCAATGAACATGGTTCTTTTTGAAGATCAAAAAGCAATCACTATACCACGTTGTGGTTTTTGATGTGTAGGTGTAACGCCCTCGATGCGGCTATAGCTCCCACGTGTCGAGGCACGACTTAGAGGCATAACCGCATTGAAAGCAATGTCGCAAGTTAGGCAATCTTCACAATATCCCATGTAATATAGATAATAAAAGGGGAGATACATAGTTGGCTTACACTCGCCACATCAATGAAAGTACATAAATAGCATTACATCAATCAAACACTCATGGCCTGACTACGGCGCCAAAATAAAAGATAACCCAACATGCGACACGGTCCCGATCACCCCAACTGGGCACCACTACTGATCATCAGGGAAAGACACGTAGTATCGGTGTGAGTCCTCGTCGAACTCCCACTTGAGCTCAAGCGCATCATCTGGAACGGAGTCATCTGGCCCTGCATCTGGTTTGGAAGTAATCTGTGAGCCACAGGGACTCAGCAATCTCGCACCCTCGCGATCAAGACTATTTAAGCTTATAGGTAAGGCAAGGTAATTAAGTGGAGCTGCAGCAAGCGACTAGCATATATGGTGGCTATCCTATTCGCAAAAGAGAGCGAGAAGAGGAGGCAAACCGCGAACGAGTAACTAGAGGACATTCTGCGGCAAGCATTACTCCAACACTGTATTCACTTCCCAGACTCCGCCGAGAAGAGACCATCACGGCAACTCACACTATTGATTCATTTTAATTAAGTTAAGGTTCAAGTTATCTACAACCGGACATTAACAAATTCCCATATGCCCATAACCGTGGGCACGACTTTCAAAAGTTCAAATCCCTGCAGGGGAGTCCCAACTTAGCCCATGACAAGCTCTCACGGTCAACGAAGGAATAGACCTTCTCCCGAGACATTCCGATCAGACTCGGTATCCCGGTTCTACAAGACACTTCGACAAGTTAAAACAAATCCAGAAACACCGCCCGAATGTGCCGAAAAATCCCGATAGGAGCTGCACATATCTCGTTCTCAGGGCACACTCAGATTGTCTTAACTTCCGGTAGGCCAGCCCAGAGTTGCCCCTGGTGGCCACCGGCGGCTGACGAGTTGGACCAACACTCAGAGGAGCACTGGCCCGAGGGGGTTTAAAATAAGATGACCCTCGGGCTCCGGAAACCCAAGGGAAAAAAGGGCTAGGTGGCAAATTGTAAAACCAAGGTTGGGCATTGCTGGAAAAGCTTTAATCAAGGCGAACTATCAAGGGGTTCCCATTATCACCCAACCGCGTAAGGAACGCAAAATCCGGGAATATAACACCGATATGACGGAAACTAGGGCGGCAAGAGTGGAACAAAACACTAGGCGAGAGGCCGAGCCTTCCACCCTTTACCAAGTATATAGATGCATTAAGATAACAAGATAATATAATGATATCCCAACAAGTAAATAATGTTCCAACAAGGAACGGTCTCCAATCTTCACCTGCAACTAGCAACGCTATTAGAGGGGCTGAGCAAAGTGGTAACATAGCCAATCAACGGTTTGCTAGGACAAGGTGGGTTAGAGGTTTGACATGGCGATTTGGGAGGCATGATAAGCAAGTGGTAGGCATCGTAGCATAGGCATAGCAAAAGAGCGAGCATCTAGCAAAGCAAAGATAGTAGTGATTTCGAGGGTATGATCATCTTGCCTGCAAAGTTGTCAGAGTTGACTGGATCCTTGAAAGCAAACTCAATGGGATCCTCGTTAGCAAACTCGTCTCCCGGCTCTACCCAAACAAGACAAACAAGCAACAAGGACACTATCAACCACGTGCAAACTCAAACAACATGATGCAAAGATGGTATGCTATGCGGGATGCAATATGTGATGCATATGCAAGATTTGACAAGGAATGCATGAACCTGGCCTCAACTTGGAAATCCAAGTGTGCCACTGGAAAGATGAGATGAAATCGCTTGAAAACAATATAAAGAACGCCGGAATCGGAGTTACTGTTTGGAAATGGCAAGCGATTCAAATATGACCACGTTCTGCGATCTACAACAAGTAGCCATCTAAATGCAACAAGATCAACATGCTACAGCACCGAAACATGGCATCAAAATACATGGCAGGGATCCTCTCATGATACTTAACAAAATACTAGCACTGAGCTACGTCCAAATCATCCATTAACAGGTTCAAACAAGCATGGCAAAACTGCATTTGGTAAACAGATTTCAGACTTTGTGAAATTAACACTTGTCTGGAATTTCAGATCATATAGCACTCTTTGGCGCATGAAAACTATATGCTACAGGACCTGAACATGGCAAAGTAAAGCATGACATGGAGCTACTCAAAGATCTTAACAAAAGTACCTTAGTGACCTTGAGCCAAAAGGGATCAGAAAATACATTTGCAAGCATGTGAACATGGAAAAAACATAATCAGTTCTCAGACTTAGTGAAAACTGGAGCATGCTGAAACAGATATCAAGTAGGCAAGTTTACAAGCTCGATGCACTCACTACAAAGCAAGTCATGACAATCTAAGCATACACCCATCAATAATACACAAAATACAAGATAGCCATGGCAAGAACAATAGCATAGCATGTACGGATCAACTACAACATCCTCGGCAAAAATGCTAACAAGTAAACAATCTGCCCAGATTCACGAAATGACAAAAGTAGAGCTCGATTGACTCAAGCTAGGTTGCTTCATAATTGCAAACAAAGACATGGATGGATAGAGCACTACAAGATTAAAAAAACATCCTTACTGATTATCCTCAAAAGAGGCACGGATCACTAGGAAACAACATGAACATATGGCATAATGAGATAAACAGACCAAGGACTTAGTGAAAATGCTAAGTCCCTGAAATCAGCATTAACGAATGCTCCACTTTGCAAGCTTGTGCTAGTCACCACACACATCACAAAAATACATGGGTTACACCTCTTGATAGATGGCAAAACATATAACAAAACTCATGAAGAGCTCCTGGGCATATCATGCACACAATAATCATGGCAAAAATGACAAATATCTAACTGGAGCAGCAGATCTGACAAATATCTCAAATAGCACTCTTCCAACAGCATTTCGGGCATCAAGATGAACTCAAATGAAAATGATGCAATGAGATGAAATGATGTACTCTCTGAGACGAACATTTTGATATGCTATATGCCCAAAACGGAGCTACGGATGCGGAGATATAGCATGATGAAAAACGCACAAAAACTAGGGTTAGGGACGAAAAAGTCAACCGAGAGGGAGTTTCCAGATCCAGATCGGGATCTCGCGGGTACTGTAGCGGCACGAAGTCTGAGGTTTGTCGCCGGATTTGGGCCGGCCGGAGTTGGACGGCAAGGCGGCCGGAGAGAGGGAGGCGCCGGAGTGGGGCGGCGCCGGCCGGTGAGGAGGAGGCGGCCGCGGTCGTCGACGAGGTAGCGCGGCGGGGCGGC
>NC_041390.1:316955049-316972411 GCF_002162155.2 Triticum dicoccoides
GCGGGTCGCCGGAGACGGAGGAGAGGGGCGGCGCGGTGAGTTGGAGAGGAGGCGGGGCGGAGCGGGCCGCGGGGGACGGGGTTGGGCCCGGCGGGCTTCGGCGAAGTAGGGCACGCCGGCGCCACGTGGCGGAGCGCAGTAGGTCGGGCGGCGGCGGGCAGACGTGTCCGGTCCGCTCCGGACACGTCCGGCGGGGGGAGGAGGAAGAGGCTAGGTTTAGGGGGTGTTTTGACCCGAAATTTCGGGGGGAGGTCTAGTTTTATAGTTAGGAGGAGCTAGGAAGCTCCAAATGGAGTGCGGTTTTCGGCCACGCGATCGTGATTGAACGCTCTAGATGATGGAGAAGGTTTTGGTGTGTTTTGGGCCAAAATGGAGAGGTGTTGGGCTGCAACACACATGAGGCCTTTTCGGTCCCTCGGTTAACCGTTGGAGCATCAAACGAAGTCCAAATGGTACGAAACTTGACAGACGGTTTACCGGTAGTAAACCAAGGCCGCCAAGTCTCGGTCCAATCCGGAAATGTTTAATCCCCACACACGAAAGAAAGGTAGGAATGACCACCGGAGGAGAATGAAGCGCCGGAATGCAAAACGGACAACGGGGAAAATGCTTGAATGCATGAGATGAACACGTATGCAAATGCAATGCACATGATGACATGATGTGAGATGCATGATAACGATAACAACGCACGGAGACAAAAACCCGAACCCAAGAAAATAGAATAACTTAACGTCGGAAACGACAAGAGTTGGATTACAAATTGGGAAAATCATATCTGGGGTGTTACAACACTCAACCACTATGAAAGGATCTCGTCCCGAGATCTAGGACTGAAAGAACGTCGGGTATTCAGAATGGAGGTGATCCTCGCGTTCCCAGGTAGCTTCACGGTCGGAATGGTGTGACCACTTGACTTTGAGGAATTTGGTTGACTTGTTGCGAGTCTTGCGTTCAGTCTCTTCAAGAATAGCAACGGGGTGCTCACGATAAGAGAGATCTTCTTGGAGCTCAATGTCCTCGAAGTTAACGGTGCGGTCAGGAGTCTTGAAGCACTTTCAGAGCTGAGAGACATGGAACACGTCATGAACATTTGCAAAGTTTGAAGGAAGCTCGAGTTGATAGGCGAGATCGCCTCTCTTGCTGACGATCTTGAAAGGTCCCACGTATCTAGGGGCAAGCTTCCCTTTGATACCGAAGCGACGAGTACCTTTCATTGGGGAGACGCGGAGGTAAACATGATCTCCGATCTCGAAAGCCAAATCACGGTGCTTACTATCATAGTAGCTCTTCTAGCGGGATTGGGCTGCTTTGAGGTTATCTCGAATGACTTTGCACATTTCCTCTGCCTCTGTGATTAAGTCATTTCCTAGAAGTTGACGTTCACCGGTTTCAGACCAGTTGAGAGGGGTACGGCACTTCCTGCCATACAGAATTTCAAATGGGGCCTTGCCCGAACTTGCTTGAAAACTATTGTTGTAGGAGAATTCAGCATATGGAAGACAATCCTCCCACTTCATGCCGAAGGAGATCACACAAGCCCTGAGCATATCTTCAAGAATCTGGTTGACATGCTCGACTTGACCGCTAGTTTGAGGATGGAAAGCTGTGCTGAAGCGGATGTTGGTGCCCATGGCCTTCTGAAAAGAATCCCAAAACTTGGAGGTAAAGATGCTGCCACGGTCTGAAGAGATCACTTGTGGAATACCGTGCAGAGAGACAATCCGAGAGGTATAGAGTTCCGCCAATTGAGATGCAGTGATTAACTCTTTGAGAGGCAGAAAGTGAGCCACTTTAGTGAGTTTGTCGATGACAACGAATATAGCATCATTGCCACGCTTGGACTTTGGAAACCCAGTCACGAAGTCCATCTCAATGTGGTCAAACTTCCATTCTGGAATGGCAAGAGGTTGGAGGAGACCAGCTGGCCTTTGGTGTTCTGCCTTCACTCTTCTGCAGACATCACATTCATTCACGAATTGAGCAATCTCGCGCTTCATTCGAGTCCACCAATAAGCCTGCTTGAGGTCCTGATACATCTTCGTGCTCCCAGGGTGGATGGAGAGGAGAGAATTGTGAGCCTCGTTCATGATCACTTTACGGAGGTCACCTTTGGGCACAACAATACGATCCTCAAAGAAGAGAGTATCCTTGTCATCAAGGCGGTAGCACTTGTACTTGGGTTGACTCTTGGCAATCCCAATCTTCACCTTTTTCACCATAGCATCCAGAAGTTGGGCTTGGCGAATCTGGTCTTCCAAGGTAGGAGAGGCTTGAAGGTTCGCGAGGAAACCTTGAGGAACAACTTGCATATTAAGTTTGCAGAAAGCTTCACAAAGCTCGGGTTGATAAGGCTTGAGAATCAGACTGTTGCAATAAGCCTTCCTGCTCAATGCGTCAGCAATCACATTGGCCTTGCCTGGAGTATACTCGATACTCGGATTATACTCTTGAATCATTTCGACCCATCGAGTCTGCCTGAGGTTGAGATTAGGCTGAGTGAAGATGTACTTGAGACTCTTGTGATCAGTGAAAATGTCCACTTTTCTTTCCAATAAGAGATGTCTCCAAGTCAAAAGAGCATGCACTACTGCCGCCAACTCGAGATCATGAGTGGGGTAGTTCTTCTCGTTGGAATTCAAATGGCGAGAGGTATAAGCCACAACTTTCTTCTCTTGCATCAACACTGCGCCAAGACCTTGGAGAGAGGCATCACAAAAGACCTCGTACGGCTTGGATTCATCAGGAGGAGTCAGAACTGGAGCAGTGACCAATTTCTCTTTCAAAGTGTTGAAAGCAATGTCACACTCCGGAGACCAAACTTACTTGACGTGCTTCTGGAGAAGATTTGAGAGAGGCTTCGCGATCTCAGAAAAGTTTTCAACGAATCTTCGACAATAGCTTGCGAGACCGAGGAAGCTACAGAGTTGCTTCACGTTCTGAGGTGGTTCCCAATTCACAATTGCAGACACCTTCTCCGGATTCACCGCAATGCCCTTGGTAGAGATGATATGACCAAGATAAAGAACCTCATCGAGCCAAAATTCACACTTGGAGAACTTGGCATAGAACTTGTGTTCCCTCAGCTTATCGAGTACCAAAAGCAAGTGCTTGGCATGATCTTCCTTGTTCTTCGAAAAGACCAGAATGTCGTCGAGATAGACCAAAACAAAGTCATTGGTGTAGGCATTGAAGATGAAGTTCATCATGCGAGAGAAAGTCGGAGGAGCGTTGACGAGGCCCAAATACATGACAGTGTATTCGTATGAACCAAAGCTTGTCTTGAAAGCCGTCTTGGGAATATCTTGCTCACGGATTCGAATCTGATGATAACCCATACAGAGATCAAGTTTGGAGAATACTTGGGCACCTTTGAGTTGTTCGAACAGCTCATTGATGTTGGGAAGTGGGTATTTGTTCTTGATGGTCTTCTTGTTCAATGGACGGTAATCAACACAGAGTCGGTCCGTTCCATCCTTCTTCTTCACAAAAAGAACACCACAACCCCACGGAGAAGAACTAGGCCGGATGAGACCCATTCGCTCTTGAATATCGAGTTGCTTCTTCAGCTCCTTCAACTCTTCAGGTCCGAGCTTGTAAGGACGCTTGCACACAGGTTCCGTGCTGGGCTCAATATCAATGACAAATTCAACTGGCCGGTGCGGAGGCATTCCTGGAAGCTCTTCTGGAAAGACGTCTTGATACTTGCAAACAACTGGAATTTGCGAGATGGCATCCAGTTCACCCTTGTCATTGAGAGAAAACAGACGGATAATATTATCCCGAGCGGCAAAGACAATTACATCCTCAGACGAATGAGTCAATTGAATCTGCCTGGCTGCATAATCAAGCTGAGCCTTGTGCTTAGAAAGCCAATCCATCCCGAGAATAAGATCAATATCCGAGTTACCAAGGATCATTGGAGAAGCCAGAAACTTGAAATCACCCAACGAAATAGAAATATTCGGAACCTCGTAGTTAGCGAGCAAACATCTTCCCGGAGAGACAACTGCTAATGGTGTATGCATAACTTGAGAAAACTACCCATGCTTAGATGCAAAAGGTCTCGAGATAAAACAATGCGATGCACCAGTGTCAAAAAGAACTTTTGTAGGAACATCGTTAACAGGAAGGTTACCCATGATGACATCTGACGAGTCCTCTGCCTGAGCTGCATTCATCAAGTTGACCTTGGCGTGCTTGGGGTTATTCTTGACCACAGCTGTACTTGCCGATCTCACAAGAGGAGGAGGAGGAAGACGCCTCTGATTGAAGCATTTGTTGGCATAGTGACCCTTCTGTTGGCACTTGTTGCACGTGACCTCTGAAAGCGGACGGTGATACGGAGAACTCGATCTTGGAGCTTGAGACGAAGTCTTGTTCTGAAAGCCAGGGTTGGGTGGGTGGGAAGATCCACTGCCACCTTTGCTCTTCTGATACGGCTGACGGAACAGAGGAGGAGGAAGCCACTACTTCTGTTGCTTGGCCACTTGAGTAGAGGAAGAAGGAGTAGTGTCTCTGACTCGCTTCTTGGAAGCATCACACTTCTGTTGAGCAGCCTCTTGCTTCAATGCCATGTTGTAGAACTCATCGTACCTCAAGGGCTCAAAGAGAACAAGAGCTTGCTGAATTTCTTCTTTGAGACCACCCCTGAACTGGTATATCATGCTCTTCTCGTCGGGGACGTCCTGCTTAGCAAAGCAGGCGAGCTTCTGAAACAACTTGTTGTAGTCATAGACAGACAAAGAGCCTTGCTTCAGGTTGCGGAATTCCTCACGCTTGCTTTCAACCACGCTCTGAGGAATATGATGAGCTTTGAAGTCTTGACGGAATTCATCCCAGGTAATTGCACGGCCTCCTCTGGAATCCTTGTACTGCTGGAACCATTCTGCAGCTTGGTCTTTGAGTTGGAAGGAAGCGAACTTGACGAAGTCCTCAGGCCTGACGTTACTGCACTCGAAATGCTTGCACAGATCCATGAGCCAATCGTCCGCATCAGTTGCCTCAACACAATTGCTGAAAGTCTTTGGCCCATTAGCAAGGAACTGGTTGAGTGTTGCCTTGGTTGCCTTGGTTCGCTTGATTGCACTCTTGAAGAATTTGCATGATCAACTGTGTGTTTGCATTGGTTGCGGCCATCACAGCTTGCCATGCCTCCGGAGGAGGTGGAGGTGGTGGCGGATCCCGATTCTGATTCTGATTGGTGCTCTTAGCAGGAGCCATCCTGAAGAGGGTGACAACCGTTAGCACATTGACAGATAAAATGAAGCTGAATCAAACGGGTTGAAATTGCAACATATAGTCTTCACATCCGAACAAAATGAACAAATGCATTCCACTTGAAATGGTCACATATCCATAAATTGAGAAGCCACTTAGAATTTAGGTAGAGGAATAAATCAACAAGGTACGGATCAAGAAAGAATACTCGGTAAGAAATCCCAATCTCAAACCAAATATCCGTGGAAGAAGAGCTAGAGCTACAAGAATTCCCACCTATGAAACTGCCGAACCTTTCCAGTTATGCAATCAGGTGTTGGGGATACAGGGGAAGCATAATATCTCACCCAATTCTAGCAATTCCTACATCCAGCTGCATCCATCCTTCAACACATAACCGAGAAAAACTTCGGAAACCATCTACCTCAACCTTCGAAAAGCATCCGTTATACAAGTTATGGCGATACTCCCAAACTCCCACCCCAGTACTGGGTGGCGTCGAGGTTATCTCACCAATGAACTCCATAAAAGAGATTCTCGATGTCGGCGTACTAAACTCAGGTATGTCAGAACTGCAACGATAAAATTGTGACGACAACACCTCGGAGCTCAACTCCCCGGGACACTGCCACAACCCCTAAAGACAGGAGGCACCAAGAACAATGTTCTCGTCACAAAACCATCGGAACGATTCCAAGATACATGCGTGATCCTAATTTTTTTTAGTGAAATTTGAGAAGAGAAGATTCAAAACTCTACGTCAGGATGCCTTACTAGAGCGATGAGGAGACTCGGGAGTAAAAAGAATTCCTAAACTCTCCGATATATAATTCCTAAATGACTCAAAACATTTTTCTAGACGCAACTCGGCCGCTAAAAACGATCAAGCAATGGGGGCTCCTAAGGTTGGGGAAGGCTCTGATTACCAACTTGTAACGCCCTCGATGCGGCTATAGCTCCCACGTGTCGAGGCATGACTTAGAGGCATAACCACATTGAAAGCAATGTCGCAAGTTAGGCAATCTTCACAACATCCCATGTAATATAGATAATAAAAGGGGAGATACATAGTTGGCTTACACTCGCCACGTCAATCAAAGTACATAAATAGCATTACATCAATCAAACACTCATGGCCCGACTACGGCGCCAAAATAAAAGATAACCCAACATGCGACACGGTTTCGATCACCCCAACTGGGCACAACTACTGATCATCAGGGAAAGACATGTAGTATCGGCGTGAGTCCTCGTCGAACTCCCACTTGAGCTCAAGCTCGTCATCTGGAATAGAGTCATCTGGCCCTGCATCTGGTTTGGAAGTAATCTGTGAGCCACAGGGACTCAGCAATCTCGCACCCTCGCCATCAAGACTATTTAAGCTTATAGGTAAGGCAAGGTAATTAAGTGGAGCTGAAGCAAGCGACTAGCATATATGGTGGCTATCCTGTTCGTAAAAGGGAGCGAGAAGAGGAGGCAAAGCGCGAACGAGTAACTAGAGGACATCCTTCGGCAAGCATTACTCCAACACCGTGTTCATTTCCCGGACTCCGCCGAGAAGAGACCATCACGGTAACTCACACTATTGATTCATTTTAGTTAAGTTAAGGTTCAAGTTATCTACAACCGGACATTAACAAATTCCCATCTGCCCATAACCGTGGAGGGGAGTCCCAAGTTAGCCCATGACAAGCTCTCACGGTCAACGAAGGAATAGACCTTCTCTCGAGACATTCCGATCAGACTCGGTATCCTGGTTCTACAAGACACTTCGACAAGTTAAAACAAATCCAGCAACACCGCCCGAATGTGCCGACAAATCCCGATAGGAGCTGCACATATCTCGTTCTCAGGGCACACTCAGATTGTCTTAACTTCCGGTAGGCCAGCCCAGAGTTGCCCCTGGTGGCCACCGGCGGCTGATGAGTTGGACCAACACTCACAGGAGCACTGGCCCGGGGGGAGGGGGGGGGGTTAAAATAAGATAACCCTCGGGCTTCGAAAACCCAAGGAAAAAAAGGGCTAGGTGGCAAATGGTAAAACCAAGGTTGGGCATTGCTGGAAAATCTTTAATCAAGGCGAACTATCAAGGGGTTCCCATTATCACCCAACAGCGTAAGGAACGCAAAATCTGGGAACATAACACCGATATGATGGAAACTAGGGCGGCAAGACTGGAACAAAACACTAGGCGAGAGGCCGAGCCTTCCACCCTTTACCAAGTATATAGATGCATTAAGATAACAGGATAATGTAATGATATCCCAACAAGTAAATAATGTTCCAACAAGGAACGGTCTCCAATCTTCACCTGCAACTAGCAACGCTATAAGAGGGGCTGAGCAAAGCGGTAACATAGCCAATCAATGGTTTGCTAGGACAAGGTGGGTTAGAAGTTTGACATGGCGATTTGGGAGGCATTATAAGCAAGTGGTAGGCATCGTAGCATAGGCATAGCAAAAGAGCGAGCATCTAGCAAAGCAAAGATAGTAGTGATTTCGAGGGTATGATCATCTTGCCTGCAAAGTTGTCAGAGTTAACTGGATCCTCGAAAGCAAACTCAACGGGCTCCTCGTTAGCGAACTCGTCTCCCGGCTCTACCCAAACAAGACAAACAAGCAACAAGGGCACTATCAACCACGTGCAAACTCAAACAATATGATGCAAAGATGGTATGCTATGCGGGATGCAATATGTGATGCATATGCAAGATTTGACAAGGAATGCATGAACCTGGACTCATCCTGGAAATCCAAGTGTGCCACTGGAAAGATGAGATAAAATCGCTTGAAAACAATATAAAGAATGCCGGAATCGGAGTTACGGTTTGGAAATGGCAAGCGATTCAAATATGACCACGTTCTGCGATCTACAACAAGTAGCCATCTAAATGCAACAAGATGAACATGGCAAAGTAAAGCATGACATGGAGCTACTCAAAGATCTTAACAAAAGTCCCTTAGTGACCTTGAGCTGAAAGGGATCAGAAAATACATTTGCAAGCATGTGAACATGGCAAAAACATAATCAGTTCTCAGACTTAGTGAAAACTGGAGCATGCTGAAACAGATATCAAGTAGGCAAGTTTACGAGCTCGATGCACTCACTACAGAGCAAGTCATGACAATCTAAGCATACACCCATCAAGAATACACAAAATACAAGCTATACATGGCAAGAACAATAGCATAGCATGCACGGATCAACTACAACATCCTCGGCAAAAATGCTAACAAGTAGACAATCTGCCCAGATTCACGAAATGACAAAAGTAGAGCTCGATTGACTCAAGATAGGGTGCTCCATAATTGCAAACAAAGACATGGATGGATAGAGCACTACAATATTAACAAAAAATCCTTACTGATCATCCTCAAAAGAGACATGGATCACTAGGAAACAACATGAACATATGGCATAATGAGATAAACGGACCAAGGACTTAGTGGAAATGCTAAGTCCCTGAAATCAGCATTAATGAATGCTCCACTTTGCAAGCTTGTGCTAGTCACCACACACATCACAAAAATACATGGGTTGCACCTCTGGATAGATGGCAAAACATATAACAAAACTCATGAAGAGCTCCTGGGCATATCATGCACACAATAATCATGGCAAAAATGACAAATATCTAATTGGAGCAGCAGATCTGACAAATATCTCAAATAGCACTCTTCCAACAGCATTTCGGGCATCAAGATGAACTCAAATGAAAATGATGCAATGAGATGAAATGATGTACTCTCTAAGTCGAACATTTTGATATGCTATATGCCCAAAACGGAGCTACGGCTGTGGAGATATAGCATGATGAAAAACGCACAAAAACTAGGGTTAGGGACGAAAAAGTCAACCGAGATGGAGTTTCCAGATCCAGATCGGGATCTCGCCGGTACTGTAGCGGCACGGAGTCCGAGGTTCGTCGCCGGATTTGGGCCGGCCGGAGTTGGACGGCAAGGCGGCCGGAGAGAGGGAGGCGCCGGAGTGGGGCGGCGCCGGCCGATGAGGAGGAGGCGGCCGCGGTCGTCGACGAGGTAGCGCGGCGGGGCGGCGACTGGAGCGGCGCGGTCGCCAGCAAGGTCGAGCTATGGCGCGGTGGCGCGGGTCGCCGAAGACGGAGGAGAGGGGCGGCGCGGGCGGCGCGGGCGGCGCGGTGAGCCGGAGAGGAGGCGGGGCGGAGCGGGCCGCGGGGGCCGGGGTTGGGCCCGGCGGGCTTCGGCGATGTGGGGCGCGCTGGCGCTACGTGGCGGAGCGCGATAGGTTCGGCGGACGTGTCCAGTCAGCTCCGGACATGTCCGGCGGCGGGAGGAAGAGGCTAGGTTTAGGGGGTGTTTTGACCCGAAATTTCGGGGGAAGGTCTAGTCTTATAGTTAGGAGGAGCTAGGAACCTCCAAATGGAGTGCGGTTTTCGGCCACGCGATCGTGATTGAACGCTCTAGATGATGGAGAAGGTTTTGGTGGGTTTTGGGCCAAAATGGAGAGGTGTTGGGCTGCAACACACACGAGGCCTTTTCGGTCCCTCGGTTAACCGTTGGAGCATCAAACGAAGTCCAAATGGTACGAAACATGATAGGCGGTCTACCGGTAGTAAACCAAGGGCGCTTGGCAAGTCTCATCCAATCCGGAAATGTTTAATCCCCACACACGAAAGAAAGGTAGAAATGACCACCGGAGGAGAACGAAGCGCCGGAATGCAAAACGGACAACGGGGAAAATGCTCGAATGCATGAGATGAACACGTATGCAAATGCAATGCACATGATGACATGATATGAGATGCATGACAACGATAAAAACACACGGAGACAAAAACCCGAACCCGAGAAAATAGAATAACTTAACGCCAGAAATGGCAAGAGTTGGATTACAAATTGGGAAAATCATATCCGGGGTCTTACAGTAGGTAAGAACGATTCATGCTCGGCCCGTAGCAGCCACGTAAAACTTGCAACAACAAAGTAGAGGACGTCTAACTTGTTTTTGCACAGCATGTTGTGATGTGATATGGTCAAGACGTGATGAGATATAAGTTGTTGTATGAGATGATCATGTTTTGTTAAAGTTATCGGCAACTGGCAGGATCCTTATGGTTGTCTCTTTATTGCATAAGATGCAAGCACCATATAATTGCTTTACTTTATCAGTATGCGATAGCAATAGTTGCAAAAGCAATAGTTGGTGAGACGACCATGTGACGACATGTTGATAGAGATCAAGATGATGGAGATCATCGTGTCATGCCGGTGACGATAGAGATCTTGAAGGTGTTTTGGATATGGAGATTAAAGGCACAAGATGATGATGGCCATATCATGTCACATATTTTGATTGCATGTGATGTTTATCCTTTTATATATATATATATATATATATATATATATATATATATATATATATATATATATATCTTATTTTGCTTAGTTCGGCGGTAGCATTATAAGATGATCTCTCACTAAATTTAGAGGTATAAGTGTTCTCCCTTAGTATGCACAGTTGCGACAGTTTGTCGTGCCAAGACACCACGTGATGATCGGGTGTGATAAGCTCTAATTCACATAGAACGGGTGCAAGCCAGTTTTGCACACGCAGAATACTCGGGTTAAACTTGACGAGCCTAGCATATGCAGATATGGCCTCGGAACACTGGAGACCGAAAGGTTGAGCGTCAATCATATAGTAGATATGATCAGCATAGTGATGTTCACCATTGAAAACTACTCCATCTCACGTGATGATCGAACATGGATTAGTTGATTTGGATCACGTGATCATTTAGATGACTAGAGGGATGTCTATCTAAGTGGGAGTTCTTAAGTAATATGATTAATTGAACTTTAATTTGTCATGAACTTAGTCCTGATAGTATTTGCATATCTATGTTGTAGATCAATAGCTTGCGATGTAGCTCCCCGTTTATTTTTGATATGTTCCTAGAGAAAAATAAGTTGAAAGATGTTAGTAGAAATGATGCGGACTAGCTTCGTGATCTGAGGGTTATCCTAATTCCTGCACAGAAGTATTATGTCCTTGATGCACCACTAGGTGACGGACCTATTGTAGGAGAAGATACAAACGTTATGAATGTTTGACAAAACTCGATATGATGACTACTTGATAGTTTAGTGCACCATGCTTTACGGCTTAGAACCGGGACGTCAAAAACGTTTTGAACGCCATGGAGCATATAAGATGTTCCAAGAGCTGAAATTGGTATTTTAGACTCATGCCCGAGTCGAGAGGTATGAGACCTCTGACAAGTACTTTGCCTACAAGATGGAGGAGAATAGCTCAACCAGTGAGCATGTGCTCAGATTGTCTGAGTACTACAATCGCTTGAATCAAGTGGGAGTTAATCTTCTAGATAAGATAGTGATTGACAGAGTTCTCTAGTCACTATCACCAAGTTACTGGAACTTCGTGATGAACTATAATATGCAAGGGATGACGAAAACGATTCCCCGAGCTCTTCACGATACTGAAATCAGCAAAGGTAGAAATCAAGAAAAGCATCAAGTGTTGATGGTTGACAAGACCACTAGTTTCAAGTAAAAGGGCAAGGGAAAGAAAGGGAACTTCAAGAATAATGGCAAGCAAGTTGCCACTCCCATGAAGAAGCCCAAAGCTAGACTCAAGCTTGAAACTGAGTGCTTCTACTACAAAGGAAATGGTCACTGGAAGTGGATCTGCCCTAGATACTTCGTGGATAAGAAGGATGGCAAAGTGAACAAAGGTATATTTCATATACATGTTATTGATGTGTACTTTACTAGTGTTTATAGCAAACCCCTCGGTATTTGATACTAGATCAGTTGCTAAGAGTAGTAACTCGAAACGGGAGTTGCAAAATAAACAGAGACTAGTTAAGGGCGAGGTGATGATGTGTGTTGGAAGTGATTCCAAGGTTGATAAGATCACCATCGCACACTCCCTTTACATCCGGGATTAGTGTTGAACCTAAAATAAATGTTATTTGGTGTTTGTGTTGAGCATAATATGATTGGATCATGTTTATTGCAATACAGTTATTCATTTAAGTCACAGAATAATTGTTATTCTGTTTACATGAATAAAACCTTCTATGGTCATACACCCAAGGTGAATGGTTTATTGAATCTCGATCGTAGCAATACACATATTCATAATATTGAAGCCAAAATATGAAAAGTTAATAATGATAGTGCAACTTATTTGTGGCACCGCCGTTTAGGTCATATTGGTGTAAAGCGCATGAAGAAACTCCATGCTGATGGGCTTTTGGAATCACTTGATTATGAATCACTTGATGCTTGCGAACCATGCGTCATGGGAAAGATGACTAAGACTCCGTTCTCCAGAATAATGGAGCGAGCAACTGACTTATTGGAAATAATACATACTGATGTATGTGGTCCAATGAGTGTTGAGGCTCGCGGCAGGTATCGTTATTTTCTGACCTTCACAGATGATTTGAGCAGATATGGGTATATCTACTTGATGAAACATAAGTCTGAAACATTTGAAAAGTTCAAAGAATTTCAGAGTGAAGTGGAAAAACATCGTAACAAGAAAATAAAGTTTCTACGATCTGATCGCGCAGACGAATATTTGAGTTACGAGTTTGGTCTTCAATTAAAACAATATGGAATAGTTTCACAAACTCATGCCACCTGGAACACCACAGCATAATGGTGTGTCCGAACGTCGTAATCGCACTTTACTAGATATGGTGTGATCTATGATGTCTCTTACTTATTTACCGCTATCGTTTTGGGGTTATGCATTAGAGACAACTGCATTCACGTTAAATAGGGCACCATCTAAATCCGTTGAGATGACACCGTATGAACTACGGTTTGGCAAGAAACCTAAGCTGTTGTTTCTTAAAGTTTGGGGTTGCAATGCTTATGTGAAGAAGTTTCAACCTGATAAGCACGAACCCAAATCGAAGAAGTGCGTCTTCATAGGATACCCCCAAAAAAGAAAATTTTGGGTACACCTTCTATCACAGATCCGAAGGCAAGATCTTTGTTGCTAAGAATGGATCCTTTCTAGAGAAGGAGTTTCTCTCGAAAGAAGTGAGTGGGAGGAAAGTAGAACTTGATGAGGTAATTGTACCTTCTCCCGAATTGGAAAGTAGTTCATCACAGAAATCAGTTCCAGTGATTCCTACACCAATTAGTGAGGAAGCTAATGATGATGATCATGAAACTTCAGATCAAGTTACTACCGAACCTCGTAGGTCAACCAGAGTATGGTCCGCACTAGAGTGGTACGGTAATCCTATTCTGGAAGTCATGTTACTAGACCATGACGAACCTACGAACTATGAGGAAGCGATGATGAGCCCAGATTCTGCAAAATGGCTTGAGGCCATGATATATGAGATGGGATCCATGTGTGAGAACAAAGTATGGACTTTGATTGACTTGCCCGATGATCGGTGAGTCATTGAGAATAAATGGATCTTCAAGAGGAAGACGGACGCTGATAGCAGTGTTACTATCTAGAAAGCTCGAATTGTCACAAAATGTTTTCGACAAGTTCAAGGTGTTGAATACAATGAGATTTTCTCACTCGTATCGATGCTTAAAAAGTCTGTCCGAATCATGTTCGCAGTTGCCACATTTTATATCTGGCAAATGGATGCCAAAACTGCATTCCTTAATGGATTTCTTAAAGAAGAGTTGTATATGATGCAACCAGAAGGTTTTGTCGATCCTAAAGGTGCTAACAAAGTGAGCAAGCTCCAGCGATCCATCTATGGACTGTTGCAAGCATCTCGGAGTTGGAATATATGCTTTGACAAAGTGATCAAAGCATATGATTTTATACAGACTTGCGGTGAAGCCTGTATTTACAAGAAAGTGAGTGGGAGCACTACATCATTTCTAATAATTATATGTGAATGACATATTGTTGATCAGAAATAATGTAGAATTTTCTGGAAAGCATAAAGGAATGTTTGAAAGGAGTTTTTCAAAGAAAGACCTCGGTGAAGCTACTTACATATTGAGCATCAAGATCTATAGAGATAGATCTAGACGCTTGATATATTTTCAATGAGTACATACCTTGACAAGATTTTGAAGTATTTGAAAATGGAAAAGTCAAAGAAGGAGTTCTTGCCTGTGTTACAAGGTTTGAAGTTGAGTAAAGACTCAAAACCTGACCACGGCAGAAAATAGAGAGAGAATGAAAAGTCATTCCCTATGCCTCAGTCATAGGTTCTATAAAGTATGCTATGCTCTGTACTAGACCTATTGTGTACCTCACCATAAGTATGGAAAGAGGGTACAATAGTGAGCCAGGAGTGGATCACTGGACATCGGTCAAAATTATCCTTAGAGGACTAAGGAAATATTTCTCGGTTATGGAGGTGATAAAAGAGTTCATCGTAAAGAGTTACATCGATGCAAGCTTTTCACATCGATCTAGATGACTCTAGGTCTCGATCTAGATACATATTGAAAGAGGGAGCAATTTGCTAGAGTAGCTCCGTGCAGAGCATTGTAGACATAGAAATTTGTGAAATACATACGGATCTAAATGTTGCAGACCCGTGGACTAAACTTCTCTCACAAGCAAAACATGATCACTCTTTGGGTGTTAATCACATAGCGATGTGAGCTAGATTATTGACTCTAGTAAACCCTTTGGGTATTAGTCACATGGAGATATGAACTAATCACATAAATATGTGAACTAGATTATTGACTCTAGTTCAAGTGGGAGACTGAAGTAAATATGCCCTAGAGGCAATAATAAAGTTATTATTTATTTCCTTATATCATGATAAATGTTTATTATTCATGCTAGAATTGTATTAACCGGAAACTTAGTACATGTGTGAATACATAGACAAACAAAGTGTCACTAGTATGCCTCTACTTGACTAGCTCGTTGAAATCAAAGATGGTTAAGTTTGCTAGCCCTAGACATGAGTTATCATTTGATTAACGGGATCACATCATTAGAGAATGATGTGATTCACTTGACCCATTCCGTTAGCTTAGCACGATGGTCGTTTAGTTTGTTGATATTGCTTTCTCCATAACTATACATGTTCCTATGACTATGAGATCATGCAACCCCTGAATACCGGAGGAAAACTTTGTGCTCTACAGGTGTCTCCGATGGTGTTTGTTGAGTTGGCATGGATCAAGATTAGGATTTGTCACTCCTATTTTTGGAGAGGTATCTCTGGGCCCTCTCGGTAATGTACATCACTATAAGCCTTGCAAGCAATGTAGCTAATGAGTTAGTTACGGGATGTAGAATTACGGAACGAGTAAAGAGACTTGCCGGTAACGAGATTGAACTAGGTATTGAGATACCGACGATCGAATCTCGGGCAAGTAACATACCGATGACAAAGGGAACAACGTATGTTGTTATGCGGGTTGACCGATAAAGATCTTCATAGAATATGTGGCAACCAATATGAGCATCTAGGTTCCGCTATTGGGTATTGACTGGAGATGAGTCTCGATCATGTCTACATAGTTCTCGAACCCATAGGGTCCACTCGCTTAACGTTCGGTGACGATCGGAATTATGAGTTTATGTGTTTTGATGTACCGAAGGTTGTTCGGAGTCCCGGATGAGATCAGGGACATGACGAGGAGCCTCAAAATGTTCGAGACATAAAGATCGATATACTGGAAGGCTACATTCGGACATCGGAAAGGTTCTGAGTGGTTCGGGTATTTATCAGAGTACCAGAGAGTTACGGGAATTCGCCGGGGAGTATATGGGCCTTATTGGGCTTTAGGGGAGAGAGGGAGGGGCTGCCTAGGGTAGGCCGCGCGCCCCCCATGGCTTAGTCTGAATTGGACTTGGGGGAGGGGCGGCGCCCCCTCCTTACTTCTCTTTTCTCTTCCCCTTCCTTCTCTCCTACTCCTACTACATGGAAGGGGGATCCTACTCCCGGTGGGAGTAGGACTCCCCAGGGCGCGCCATACTAGAGGGCCAGACCTCCCCCTCCTCCACTCCTTTATATATGGGGGAGGGGGCACCCCATGGACACACAAGTTGATCATTGATCTTTAGCCGTGTGCGGTGCCCTCCTCCACCATAATCCACATAGGTCATATCATAGAGGTGCTTAGGCGAAGCCCTGTTTCAGTAGCATCATCATCATCGTCATCATGTCGTTGTTGTAACACCCTCGATGTGGCTATATCTCCCACCTGTTGAAGCATGACTTAGAGGCATAACCGCATTGAAAGCAATGTCGCAAGTGAGGTAATCTTCACACAACCCATGTAATACATAAGGGAAAGAGATACATAGTTGGCTTACAATCGCCACTTCACACAATACATGAATAAAGCATTACATTCATCCAAATACACTCAAGGTCAGACTACGGAACCAAAAAAATAAAAGAAGACTACCCAAAATGCTACACAGATCCCCGATCGTCCCAACGGGGCTCCACTACTGATCAACTAGAAATGGAACAACAAAATGAACATGATCTTCATCGAGCTCCTCCTTGAGCTCGGTTGCGTCCCCTGCACGATTTTCATCGGCACCTATAAAGCAATCTCACACCCTCGTGATGAAGACTATTTAAGCTTATAGGAAGGTTAAAAGGTATGAGGTGGAGCTGCAGCAAGCGACTAGCATATTTGGTGGCTAACAAACGCAAATGAGAGCGAGAAGAGAAGGCAAAAGCACGGTTGAGAATCTATGATCAAGAAGTGATCCTAGAACAACCTACGTCAAGCATAACTCCAACACCGTGTTCACTTCCCGGACTCCGCCGAGAAGAGACCATCATGGTTACACACGCGGTTGGTGCATTTTAATTAAGTTAAGTTTTAGGATTTCTACAACCGGACATTAACAAATTCTCATCTGCCCATAACCGCGGGCACGGCTTTCGAAAGTTCAATCCCTGCAGGGGTGTCCCAACTTAGCCCATCACAAGCTCTCATGGTCAACGAAGGATATTCCTTCTCCCAAGACAATCCGATCAGACTCGGCATCCCGGTTACAAGACATCCTCGACAATGGTAAAACAAGTCTAGCAAGACCGCCCGATGCGCCAACATCCCGATAGGAGCTGCACATATCTCGTTCTCAGGGCACACTGGATATGTAATCCGTACAACTAAAACCAGCCCTCGAGTTTCCCCGAGGTGGCGCTCCAAGG
>NC_041390.1:316972588-316984788 GCF_002162155.2 Triticum dicoccoides
TCCCATGGGAAAAAGGCTAGGTGGCGAATGGTAAAACCAAGGTTGGGCCTTGCTGGAGGAGTTTTATTCAAAGCGAACTGTCAAGGGGTTCCCATTAAAACCCAACCGAGTAAGGAACGCAAAATCTGGGAACATAATACCGATATGATGGAAACTAGGGCAGCAAGAGTGGAACAAAACACCAGGCATAAGGCCGAGCCTTCCACCCTTTACCAAGTATATAGATGCATTAATTAAATAAGAGGTATTGTGATATCTCAACAAAATAACCATGTTCCAAACATGGAACAAGCTCCAATCTTCACCTGCAACTAACAACGGTATAAGAGGGGCTGAGCAAAGCCGTAACATAGCCAAACAATGGTTTGCTAGGACAAGGTGGGTTAGAGGCTTGGCTTAACAATATGGGAGGCATGATAAGCAAGTGGTATGTATCGCAACATAGGCATAGCAAAAGAGCGTGCAACTAGCAAGCAAAGATAGAAGTGATTTCGTGGGTATGGTCATCTTGCCTGAGATCCTGCAAGGAAGAAGAACGAGTCCATGAAGAAGACAAATGGACAAAGTCGAACGGATCCTCACAAACGCGAGTTTATCGGAACCAACCTGAAGAAGCAACACCAGAAAGAAGCAAACAACATAGTAAACAACCATCACATAGCATGGCATGATGTGCAACCAATTATGATGCATGTCCGGTTTAAAGATACTTGGCATGGCAAAGTGCACAAACAAACCTGCAAATTAAGTGGAGCTCAATATGCAACTCCGTTGCATATTGACGAAACACCACGTGACTTATTTAGTTTGATCTTGTTTATGTACTCAACAATATTAAATGTTGCTTAACATGGGGTGAAGCATAACAAAACTATACTATCTAAACAATTTAAATGGGGCCGGGTATAACAAACAACAAATCCGGTAAATCCCCATATGTCTTAGTAATTTAATGCAATAACAATTTTAAACATTTTAATTGTTGTTATCATGATGCGGATGACATGTCCAAGTTTATGCAATTTATGAAAAATGTTGGTATGATAAGATATGAGGCATTTGTGATCGTGGCGGAAATGAAAGGGGTGCCACGACAACGACAACGGAAATGGTGCCACGGCAACATTCCGGTTCCGGTAATTCGATTGAGATAGCGATGCAAAGGAGAAGTGTGCGGATGCGTGCAAAAGATGGTGGGGCACTCCCGGAGACCAGGTGTCCCATGTGTTGGTGGCATGGCAACCGAGGGTCGTGCGTGAAACAAACGGGCACGCTGCGAACACGGGGTTCAACTTGTATCACACAACATTCGTCCACGGTGGTCGTCTCGACGTTATACCTTCGAAGCGAGTGTTATCGGAGCGGTTCGGGTCAAGCGATGTAGTCGTTCATGATCGTCGTGGGAAGTATTCGTTCTCGTGGAGACGATAGTCGTTCACATTTTTAGTCTCACACGTTTCTGTAGATGTTCAGTGGTAGGGCGAGAAACTTGACGTCCACGGAGTCTTCGAGGGTCGACGGTATTGGTACTTGGCAAAATGCACGTCGACGACAGTTGTTCTCGTATCGTCGTGGTACTTGGAAATTTCGGAGACGGCGGAAGACGAACTTGGCGGTCCTCGTTGACCTAGTACTTGGCGTAATTTCCGGTTCGGTGATCGTATTAGGCTTCGGGCGTCGTGGAGGAACTTGACATTCTTAGCGATTCCGAAGACGGCGGTAGTGGACGTAGTGGTTCCCGTTCCATAGTCGAACTTGTCGAATCCGAACTCTTCGAGGGTCGTCATAGTACTTGATGATATCCAGGACAATCTTGTGACTTGCCGTTCTAGATGAACCGTCGGGGTACTTCGTATCGGGTTTTGGCGACGTGGTACTTTGCGTCCAAGTGAGCTCAGAAAGACTTGTGTATTTGCATAGTCGTATACGGACATTTGACTGCGGTCTTGGCGGCTTGAGCAGGGGCCAGCGGTGGCACGGAGGAGGACCTCGGGTGGTTGAAGACGCCCGCGAACGTGGGGTGATGCAGGGAGCAGCAAGGAGTCGCTATGGATCCTGGATGTCGGCAGAGCATCTACTGACAAGCAGCTGCGGGGTGGAACGGGCAAGAGCACGGAGGGTCCTGGTGCTGGAGCTTGATGGCGTGGACTTGAAGCGAGGAGGAGGCCATGGCAGGAGGTCGGCGACGTGGACTTGGGGGCGCCGGAGACGCTTGGCGTGATGCAGGGCTCCGGTGGCACGATCTACAAGCAGGAGAGGTGGGGTTGAGGACGACGGCTCGGGGTGGCGCGCGGCAGAAGGAGCAGCTCCGGCAGGACGAGGGGCTCGGTGATGCGGACTTGGGGCGCCAGCGACGGGCGACGTCTGCGGGCGTAGGTGCTCGAGGAGCTCCTCTCCTCGGGCGCCTGGGCGACGGGGAGCTTGGTGAGGAGGAGGCGCGGGCGCGTCCTGTGCTGTAGAGGGAGGCGCGCGGGAGGCTGCGAGGAAGAGAGCGAGATGTGGGAGAGAGAGAGACTGCGAGGGAGAGGGGGATCCGGTGCGGCGCTGCGGGAGGGAACGAGAGAACGATGGGAGTGGGGTTCGGTAGACGTTAGGGTTAGCGAGGGAGATGGGCCGGGCTGTCCTTCGATGCAGATGGGCCTTAGAGGCCGGTGGCTGGGCCTTAGGCCACTTAGGTGGGGAGAGGGAAAGATCAGGAGGCCTGCTGGCTGTTGGTCTCCTTCTCTCTCTCTTACTCTTTTCTTTTTCTTCAGACAGAAAAATAAAGAGAAATGCACAGGGTGAAAGGAGAGGTGTAAGAGAGATATGAGAATATCCTCAAGACCCTGGAATTATACCCTATTTTAATAAATTGCTTTGGGCATTTTTAAAGGTAGAAAATTAAACCAAGTTTGAATCAACTTCAAACTTGATGCAATTTTGAACCCAACCAAAACAACATCAAATGAGATGAAATTTGGCAGAGAGGTTGAAGGCATGATCGAGAATTTATAGGAAAATAAAGGGCATTAATAGAGAATGGGAAAGTGGGACTTGCAGAAGAAAGAACTAGAAGGAAAGGAGAAGGAGATGATGCATGGGACAACGGCATGTGGAATTATTTTGCAAGTGTGTTCATGGGTGATTCCGAAAATGGAATATTTAATATAGCTCCCTAATATCGGGAGGATATGTTATAAAGAGAATCACCACGTGAATTCCCTCGATTTAAATGGACACGAAGATCCATACAGTTTATTTAGTTGAGTTTTAAAATGTGTTGCATGATGACATGATGCAATGCACATGATGCAAAGATGAATGCAACAGACAAAACAAATCAACAACGTATCTCGGAAACCCTGGAAGGCATATGAAGCTCTTGTCTTGGGGTGTTACAACACTCCATCACTACGAGAGGATCTCGTCCTGAGATCTAGGATGGCACCGGAGGGAAAACGGAGGAGGAAGATGAGAGGTAAAACTAAGTTGCTTCTTTGACAAAAGAGTGAAACCAAAGAACCTTGCGAGGTTGAACAAATTGAAAGAAAGAATAGAACGAAGATGAACAAAGTTGAAAACACTCCATTAGAAAAGAGGAACAAGGAACATTAATAGAACCTTGTAGGTTGAAAGACATAAGAAAAAAAGGGTTACAATGGACAAGAAGTACATGCAAGCACTCCGGTAGAGAAGGGAGGTAAAACTTGATAAGATGAGAGAGCTCGAATGAAAACATGACACTCCGATTAAATGGATAAACAAAGGAAAGAACATGGTCCTCACAATTGTAGATGAAGAGTGAAAAGAGCAACATCACAATGCCTCCGGGAGAAAGAATAGAAGATAGATCATTCGAATAATAGAATGGAGAAGAAAATGCCAACTTGTACCGCCAAAGAGTTTGAAAAGCACCCTTAGGAGAAGGGTCGAACGGAGTTGTTGGAAAACCGACAACGAAAAGAATAAGCTTGATATGGTCTTATGGAATACATCTCAAATTATGAGGTGACGACCTGCCACTCACGGGAAAAGAATTGGGTTGATATGAACAAGAAGATGAGAAACTTATTTCACCGGGAGGATAGATGAAGAACTTGGGTCATTTATAAGCACCATAAATAGCAAAAATCCTTAGGGAAGGCTTTAGGTGAAACATGACACAATATAACTCCAACGTAGAGGTTGATGGATTTAAATATCTCATTCCTGACAACTTTTGAATCATGAAACATGAAGGGAAATTGTCAACAATGACATAACACCACCTCAAAAGATAAGGTAAAAGAATTGCACTCCTTATTGCAAGATGAAGAATGCTTGAGCTCCCTTGAAAAGAATCTCAATGAACACTTCGAGAAGGAATTAAATCCTTGATGAACCCTCATGTAGAGCCTCCATGAAGAACTCCGGTAACAAAAGAATGATCAAACGAAATGAAGGATGAAAAGAATAAGGTTGAAGCCTTGCAATGATTAGATGGATCTCCGTGGTGATATAATGCCGAGAGCTTGGAACTCTTGGAAAAGAAAAGATAAAGCATCTCGAATAGAGAATGTGATATGATGAACCACTTCGGAAAGCAGGAATTGAATTTACTCGATGAAACAAGAACAAGAATTACATTATGTTTATCCTTCACCAATTCAAATTGATGACAAGCAATGGAATTTGCATACTACTTATTCTCGTTGGAAAGGATTAAGAGAGATATTGCATAAACTTGAGATGGTCTTCAACGATCCACCGATAGAATTGGAAAGAACAAATGAATTGATATGATAACGAAGGAAGAGAAATTTTGAATAAACCACCGTAAGAATTGAAAACGAACGAAGTAAAGTGGTGAATCACCGGTAAGAATTTGTAAATGAACGAAGATACATGAGAGAGTTTAGATGCAAGAGAACGAACAGATCATGAACTGATTAGAGAATATACTTGAGTGATGCACTGGTTAGATTTGGAGAATGTGAGCTTAGAGCTGAAATGAATAAAATTTGAAAAGATGGCCTTCGGAGGAAAGAAGTGGAAAACAACTCATGAAATGCTCCAGATTGGTGAAAAGAATTCTCACGATCAAAACAATTATGAGAGGATGTCATAAGGCTAGCACCATGAATCTCGAAGAGAATGGAGCAAGATATGGAGGAAAACTCTTCTTCGGTCTTCAAATGTTGAGAATGACGATGAGAAACACCACCATGAATTGTTTAGACACTCCAAGATGACAAATTTAAAGGTTGAGACAACGATGAAAATAATTTGACAGATCTTGGAGAAGGACATTTGGCTGATGATAATTCATTCTTTTGTCAAACTTTGAAAAGAATTTGAGAATAGCTCCAGAAAAAGAAGAGTTAGGTAAGATCCTGGAAAAAGACCTGTGGGTTAGGGCCCACTCAAAATAAACACCGTCGAACGATTTAAAGGAGAGATTGCACCTGCTGAATTAAAAGGCTTGAATGAGAGAACATCCTCGAAAGATCTTGAACGATTGCAGAGTGGAAACATGAATCTTCGGGATATCTTGAGCACTCTGAAACAATTGAATAGCGAGAAATGACTGAATATGAGGTGCACCGGCAAAAGAAGGTATTTGAAACGAGGAAAAAGGCATATGAGATCAACACCCAAAAGCTTGATATGCATCCCGCGGAGAAGATAAAAGAAACAAAGAATGATGAACTAGAAGCTCCGTTAGAATCTTCATGAGAAACACCGGATAAGAACATTGATGGAAAAGAATGTAGAGACTTCCCATCAATAAAATGGATACTTGAATAAGAAATATGAGTCCTTGAAGAAAAAGGGTGGGAGGGCGGGAAAAACAAAGGCAGCTTGGGACAGATGAAATGAGCACCATTGAGAATAAGTGATAATTGATCTTGCGGGTGTTGAAATGATCGGATTCACTTGAAGAGAAACACGCCGATTGAAAAAGGATTGACATGACAATCTCGATTATCATGAAGGATTAGTATTCACATAGAAATATGAGAACACCGCTTAGACAAGGGATGGAATCCACATTTGACTTCGAAGCAACTCGAATACTACAATCAAAACAAAACAAAGGATTGGCTTGCAGAATAAGCTGGAACAAACATATGATAGAGATTTCGTCCAAAGTTTTCGTGGTGGGGCCTACACGGGCTCGATCGTACAACACCATCATGTACAAGGCAGTGCACATGACATACGAAGCGTCCCTGAGTCAGCATAGCCAAGGACTCTTTAAGACACAATGAGACCACTTTAAAACCAACCATGGATAGGCGAACCACTAGACGTCGAGCCCCAATTTCGTATCATACATCTGTCGGAAAGATATCCTAGGAGCTACTTGAATTCCCACTTATAAACTCCCGAAACTTTCCGGTTATGCAATCAGGTGTTGGGGATACAGGGGAAGCATAATGTCTCACCCAAACTAACAAATCCTACATCCAGCTTTATCCATCCTTCAACATATAACCAAGAAACCTTCGGAAATCGTTTACCTCAACCTTCGAAAAGCATCCGTTATACGAGTTATGGCGATACTCCCGAACTCCCGCCCCAGTACTGGGTGGCATCGAGGTTATCTCACCAACAACTTCATAAAAGAGATTTTCGATGTCGGCGAACTCAGGTATTCCAGAACTGCAACTATAAATTTGTGACGACAACACCTCGGAGCCCAACTCCCCGGGACACTGCCACAACCCCTAAATGTCAGGAGGCACCAAGACCAATGTTCTCATCACAAAACCATCGGAACGATTCCAAGATACCCGCGTGAACCTAAATTTGTTTTAGTGAAATTTGCGAAGAGAAGAGTCAAAACTCTACGTCAAGATGCCTCACCAGAGCGACGAAGCGACTGAGGAGTAAAAAGAATCCTACTCTCTAATATATATAATCCTAAATGACTCAAAACATTTTTCTAGACTCAACAACGCCAGCGATTCGATCAAGCAGGGGGCTCCTAAGGTCGGGGAAGGCTCTGATACCAACTTGTAACACCCTCGATGCGGCTATATCTCCCATGTGTCGAAGCACGACTTAGAGGCATAACCGCATTGAAAGCAATGTCGCAAGTGAGGTAATCTTCACACAACCCATGTAATACATAAGGGAAAGAGATACATAGTTGGCTTACAATCACCACTTCACACAATACATGAATAAAGCATTACATTCATCCAAATACATTCAAGGTCCGACTACGGAACCAAAAAAATAAAAGAAGACTACCCCAAATGCTACACAGATCTCCGATCATCCCAACTGGGCTCCACTACTGATCAACTGGAAACGGAACAACAAAACGAACACGATCTTCATCGAGCTCCTCCTTGAGCTCGGTTGCGTCCCCTGCACAATTTCATCGGCACCTGCAAACTGGTTTTGGAAGTATCTGTGAGTCACGGGGACTCAGCAATCTCACACCCTCGTGATCAAGACTATTTAAGCTTATAGGAAGGCTAAAAGGTATGACGTGGAGCTGAAGCAAGCGACTAGCATATTTGGTGGCTAACAAACGCAAATGAGAGCGAGAAGAGAAGGAAAAAGCACGGTCGAGAATCTATGATCAAGAAGTGATCCTAGAACAACCTACGTCAAGCATAACTCCAACACCGTGTTCACTTCCCGGACTCCGCCGAGAAGAGACCATCACGGTTACACACGCGGTTGGTGCATTTTAATTAAGTTAAGTTTCAGGTTTTCTACAACCGGACATTAACAAATTCCCATCTGCCCATAACTGCGGACACGGCTTTCGAAAGTTCAATCCCTGCAGGGGTCTCCCAACTTAGCCCATCACAAGCTCTCACGATCAACGAAGGATATTCCTTCTCCCAAGACAATCCGATCAGACTCGGCATCCCGGTTACAAGACATCCTCGACAATGGTAAAACAAGTCCAGCAAGACCGCCCGATGCACCGACATCCCGATAGGAGCTGCACATATCTCGTTCTTAGGGCACACCGGATAAGCAATCCGTACAACTAAAACTAGTCCTCGAGTTTCCCTAAGGTGGCGCTGCAAGGGGCTCTAGTTTGGACCAACACTTAGATAAGCATTCGCCCGGGGGGGTTAAAATAAAGATGACCCTCGGGATGCGCAACTCTCAAGGGAAAAAGGCTAGGTGGCGAATGGTAAATCCAAGGTTGGGCCTTGCTGGAGGAGTTTTATTCAAAGCAAACTCTCAAGGGGTTCCCGTTATAACCCAACCGTGTAAGGAACGCAAAATCCGAGAACATAATACCGATATGACGGAAACTAGGGCGGCAAGAGTGGAACAAAACACCAGGCATAAGGCCGAGCCTTCCATCCTTTACCAAGTATATAGATGCATTAATTAAATAATAGGTATTGTGATATCCCAAAAAAATAACCATGTTCCAAACATGGAACAAGCTCCAATCTTCACCTGCAACTAACAACGCTATAAGAGGGGCTGAGCAAAGCGGTAACATAGCCAAACAATGGTTTGCTAGGACAAGGTGGGTTAGAGGCTTGGCTTAACAATATGGGAGGCATGATAAGCAAGTGGTAGGTATCGCAACATAGGCATAGCAAAAGAGCGAGCAACTAGCAAGCAAAGATAGAAGTGATTTCGAGGGTATGGCCATCTTGCTTGAGATCCCGCAAGGAAGAAGAACGAGTCCATGAAGAAGACAAACAGACAAAGTTGAACGGATCCTCACAAATGCGACGTTATCGGAACCAACCCGAAGAAGCAACACCGGAAAGAAGCAAACAACATAGTAAACAACCATCACATAGCATGGCATGATGCACAAACAATTATGATGCATGTCCGGTTTAAAGATACATGGCATGGCAAAGTGCACAAACAAACCTACAAATTAAGTGGAGCTCAATATGCAACTCCGTTGCATATTGATGAAACACCACGTGACTTATTTAGTTCGATCTTGTTTATGTACTCAACAATATTAAATGTTGGTTAACATGGCAAGGGTGAAGCATAACAAAACTATACTATCTAAACAATTTAAATGGGGCCGGGTATAACAAACAACAAATCCGGTAAATCCCCATATGTCTTAGTAATTTAATGCAACAACAATTTTAAACATTTTAATTGTTGTTATCATGATGCGGATGACATGTGCAAGTTTATGCAATTTATGAAAAATGTTGGCATGAAAAGATATGAGGCATTTGTCATCGTGGCAAAAACGAAAGGGGTGCCACGGCAACGACAACGGAAATGGTGCCACGGCAACATTCCAGTTCTGGTAATTCGATTGAGATACCGATGCAAAGGAGAAGTGTGTGGATGCATGCAAAAGATGGTGGGGCACTCCCGGATACCGGGTGTCCCATGTGTTGGTGGCATGGCAACCAAGGGTCATGCGCGAAACAAACGGGCATGCTGCGAACACGGGGTTCAACTCATATCACACAACATTCGTCCACGGTGGTCGTCTCGATGTTATACCTTCGAAGCGAGCATTATCGGAGCGGTTCGAGTCAAGCGGTGTACTCGTTCACGATCGTCGTGGGAAGTAGTCATTCTCGTGGCGACGGTAGTCGTTCATGTTCTTAGTCTCACAAGTTTCCATAGATGTTCAGCGGCACGGCGAGAAACTTGACGTCCACGGAGTCTTCGAGGGTCGACGGTAGTGGTACTTGGCAAAATGCACGTCGACGTCAGTTGTTCTCGTATCGTCATGGTACTTGGCGATTTCGGAGACGGCGGAAGACGAACTTGGCGGTCCTTGTTGACCTAGTACTTGGCGTTATTTCCGGTTCGGTGATCGTTTTAGGCGCCGGGCGTCGTGGAGGAACTTGACGTTCTTAGCGATTCCGAAGATGGCGGTAGTGGAAGTAGTGGTTCCCGTTCCATAGTCGAACTTGTCGAATCCGAACTCTTCGAGGGTCGTCATGGTACTTGACGATATCCAGGACAATCTTGTGACTTTCCGTTCTCGACGAACCGTCGGGGTACTTCGTCTCGGGTTTTGGCGACGTGGTACTTTGCGTCCAAGTGAGCTCCGGAAGACTTGTGTATTTGCGTAGTCGTATACGGACATTTGACTGCGGTCTTGGCAGCTTGAGCAGGGGCCAGTGGTGGCACGGAGGAGGACCTCGGGTGGTTGAAGACGCCAGCAAACGTGGGGTGATGCAGGGAGCAGCAAGGAGTCGCTATGATCCTGGACGGCGGCGGAGCATCTGCTGACAAGCAGCTGCGGGGTGGAACGGGCAAGAGCACGGAGGGTCCTGGTGCTGGAGCTTGACGGCGTGGACTTGAAGCAAGGAGGAGGCCACGGCAGGAGGTCGGCGACGTGGACTTGGGGGCACCGGCGACGCTTGGCGCGATGCAGGGCTCCGGCGGCATGGTCGACGAGCAGGATGACGGCTCGACGGCTCGGGGTGGCGCGCGGCAGAAGGAGCAGCTCCGGCAAGACGAGGGGCTCGGCGACGCGGACTTGGGGCGCCGGCAACGGGCGACGTCTGCGGGCGCAGGTGCTCGAGGAGCTCCTCTCCTCGGGCGCCTGGGCGATGTCTGCGGGCGCAGGTGCTCGAGGAGCTCCTCTCCTCGAGCGCCTGGGCGACGGGGAGCTTGGTGAGGAGGAGGCGCGGGCGCGTCCTATGCTGCAGAGGGAGGCGCGCGGGAGGCTGCGAGGAAGAGAGCGAGATGTGGGAGAGAGAGAGAGACTGTGAGGAGAGGGGGATCCGGTGCGGCGCTGCGGGAGGGAACAAGAGAACGATGGGAGTGGGGTTCGGTCGACGTTAGGGTTAGCGAGGGAGATGGGCCGGGCTGTCCTTCGATGCAGATGGGCCTTAGAGGCTGGCGGCTGGGCCTTAGGCCACTTAGGTGGGGAGAGGGAAAGATCAGGAGGCCTGCTGGCTGCTGGGCTCCTTCTCTCTCTCTTACTCTTTTCTTTTTCTTCAGATAGAAAAATAAAGAGAAATGCACAGGGTGAAAGGAGAGGTGTAAGAGAGATATGAGAATATCCTCAAGACCCTGGAATTATACCCTATTTTAATAAATTGCTTTGGGCATTTTAAAAGGTAGAAAATTAAACCAAGTTTGAATCAACTTCAAACTTGATGCAATTTTGAACCCAACCAAAACAACGTCAAATGAGATGAAATTTGGCAGAGAGGTTGAAAGCATGATAGAGAATTTATAGGAAAATAAAGGACATTAATAGAGAATGGGAAAGTGGGACTTGCAGAAGAAAGAACTAGAAGGAAAGGAGAAGGAGATGATGCATGGGACAAAGGCATGGGAAATTATTTTGCAAGTGTGTTCATGGGTGATTCCGAAAATGGAATATTTAATATAGCTCCCTAATATTGGGAGGATATGTTATAAAGAGAATCACCATGTGAATTCCCTCGGTTTAAATGGACACGAAGATCCATATGGTTTATTTAGTTGAGTTTTAAAACGTGTTGCATGATGACATGATGCAATGCACATGATGCAAAGATGAATGCAACAGACGAAACAAATCAACAACGAATCTCGGAAACCCTGGAAGGCATCTGAAGCTCCGGTCTTGGGGCGTTACAGTCGTGCTGATGAAACTCTCCCTCGAAGCTCTACTGGATCGTGAGTTCGCGGGACGTCACCGAGCTGAACGTGTGCAGATCGCGGAGGTGCCGTACCTTCGGTGCTAGATCGGTCGATCGTGAAGACGTACGACTACATCAACCGCGTTGTCATAACGCTTCCGCTTATGGTCTACGAGGGTATGTAGACGATACTCTCCCCTCTTGTTGCTATGCATCACCATGATCTTGCGTGTGCGTAGGATTTTTTTTTTGAAATTATTGCGTTCCCCAACAGCGCCGCAGGCCACTCCGGCCATCCACTACTAGGGAAAGGGCTATAGATGATATGGCCACTAATGGCGCACCAGACATGTGGTGCGCCATTACTATATACTAATGGCGCACCATGTGTTGGTGCGCCATTAGTAATATATTACTAATGGCGCACATGGTGTGTGGTGCGCCATTAGTAGTTTTGAAAAAAAAATAAAAAAAATATGTTACTAATGGCGCACCATGGTATAGTGCGCCATTACTAGTGGACATAGTAATGGCGCACCACACCCACCGTGCGCCATTAGTAGTTTTGAAAAAAAATAAAAAAAATTGTTAGTAATGCCGAGCCCCACCTCCCCTCGCCCCGTCGCCCGCCCTCCCCTCGCCGCCCCCTTGCCCTACCTCCCCTCGCCCCGTCGC
>NC_041390.1:316985205-316988880 GCF_002162155.2 Triticum dicoccoides
CCCTAACCGCGGCCGTCCACCACCACCCCCTGCCCCCGGAGCCAAGGTGAGCATTTTTTTTGTTTTTTTCTACTATTTTTCTTTGCTGTTTAGGTTTAATTAGGTTATTGATAGGTTTAGGTTAGTGGTTGGTTTAGGTTAGTGCTAGATTTAGGTTTAGATAATTAGAAGAAGAAGAAAGTTGAAAAAAAGAAGAAGTAGAAGAAGAGGAAAAAGGAAAAAAAGGAAGAAGAATAAGAAGAAAGTTGAAAACAGAACAAGAAAGGAAGAAGGAGAAGAGGAGGAGGAGGAAGGAGAAGAAAGAAAAAGGAGAACAAGAAAAGAAGAGAGGTGGAGAAGAAGAAGATGGAAAGGAAAAGGAAGAATGCATCATTGTTTAATTGTAGAGGCTGATGATCGAAAAGTTGACCTTTCTTAGGAGTAGCATCTTCAAATAAGTAACCCTTCATGTCTTCAAATAAAATAATAGAACAACATAACTCAGAACGGTAATATAACCAAGAATGCATCTTCGAGGACGAGAGCTTTTTTCAAGTGTTTATTTGCTGCTTCCTCATAAGCAACGAGACATCTCTGAGGACAGAACATCATTTTAGTAGGATGTAACAATCATTAGTCTTCGATAAGAATGATAGTAAATAACATAGTGGCCTGTGATGTATTTTCATACCGAAAATGCATTTGGCACTAGTCCTCGCTTAACAACATCATGGGTGGGAAGCGGGAACTTCAGAAGTGCATTGGTGTAGTTGATTATCTTCTGCTCAAAATTTATGCTGCTATAATGTTGTATGATAATGTTGTAAGGGTACTAATTGGTCTCTTCTGCTGCTTATCAGAGATGGGGGGAAGCAGCCACCGCCGCTCTGCCTCACCAGAGTACGAGTTGGATGCTTTCGAGTTCTTCAGTATCATACTTGGGACTTCAGTATCAGCCACGAGGCAGGTATATAAAACGAGAGATTTCCCCTTCACCCATCTCATTATGATAACTCTGTTGTTTGCTGCATCACTCCTTGTCCCAAATTGCAGAGGCTGCCTGACACTTTTATGAACATGCTGGGTGAAGATCCGCCAGATAATGTGAAGCTCCGACAGGCCGGCAGCGGGGTTCGCAGGCTGTGGGATGTGGGGTTGGTGATTGAGGAGGGCCACATGTACCTGTGTCGTGGCTGGGAGAAGTTCTACAGTGCCTACGACCTACAGACCGGGTACTTTCTTCTCTTTAGGTACAACGATGACGCCACAATGCTTATCGTGAAGGTTTTCAACACGACTATGTGTCGCATGCGCTACGCTGACGATGAAGATGCCAGTGCGTTCTGCCTCTTCTTATTCCTCTACATTTGGCTTTGTCTCACATCGATTGTTAACGGTCATTGTTGCATTTGGACAGGCAATGGGAGCAACAGCAGCGACACTGGCTACAGCCAAAGCAGCAGCGATTATGGCTGTAGCAAAAGCAACAGTGATTCTGGCTTTAGCGAAAGCAGCAGCGATTCTGGCAGCAGCAAAGACAACAAGAAGGATGATCCAGACTGGAGTGGGGGAGAAGAGGAGCAGAGTGGGGATGAGGAGCTGCAGGATGACGATGGGCATCAGGCTGAGGATGACCTAGTGCTGGTTGTGGCTGACCAAGGGCAAGAGATGGTGGTGGCTGGCCATGGGCAGGAGATGGTGGTGGCTGACCATGGGCAATAGATGGTGGTGGCTGACCATGGGCAAGAGATGGTGGTGGCTGAGGATGACCTAGCGATGGTCGTGCCCGTCCTACCTGAAGGTGGCCTCGCGATGGTGGTGGTGCCTGACAGTGACCACCACCGGTGGTGGTGCCGGCGATCCCACAGCTGGGCGACATGACCACACCAATCTCTACTCTTAATGGAGCAGTTGTTAGGATTGCGTCCACTGTTATTATTCGTCTGGTTTATTTTCGTCCGGTTTATTTTCGTCTTTCCTTCCACCATCCCATGTACCGAAAGCCCCGGATCAGAACTTTCCATGTGGACACAAATTATTTAGTAATGTCTTTATGGGAGAGAATCAATCACGGTTAATCTCTAATCAATATTTAAAAATCAAATCTAAATTAATTAACTTACCATAAGTCAGTCAATCACTGATTAATCTTTCCATACGTAGTCAAATTACATCAAAGGAAATGTTTCGATTATAGCAGTACCCTGCTACAAACCGAGCGAGTCGGGCTTTCACCCCGCACCGCACGACTCTTCTCTCCCCCTCGCCGCCTCCCGCCTCGGGCCGCTCGCCGTTCGTCTTCCCGAGGGACGCAGCCGCACCACTGCGCTCAGCTGCTCCCTCACCTCCCCCGCCGTCCTCACCCGTAGGACGCCGCCGCACCTCTCCTCTACATCACCCTGTTGGCGGGACCCAGGTCACGGGGCTGATGACCTCATCATCTCTGACGGCGGATCTGGTCATCGGCGAGGAGGCCGAGCCTCATGCTTCGGCCACAGCCACCCCGACCTCGTTGTATGTTCGCCTCCTCATCCACCCCCTTCCCTGTCCAATTTTGCTTTATTTTGGTTCGTCTTTCATCCTGTCCAAACCGGACTTTTTACCTTACGATGCCTGCCTCCTATGTTTCTGCATTAACTAACACGGCGTCGCGTGATCGTGGAGCAGCAGGGTTGAGAG
Source organism: Triticum dicoccoides (assembly GCF_002162155.2). Lineage (NCBI taxonomy): Eukaryota > Viridiplantae > Streptophyta > Magnoliopsida > Poales > Poaceae > Triticum > Triticum dicoccoides. Next base: position 316,987,864 of record NC_041390.1, read on the forward strand.
GATGGGTCTCAGTGACGGGCGGATGGCGTTCGTCGTGTGAGCGAAAATAGTATGTAACTCATGGAGTGCAAGCTGTTGTGCGGCTACATGGCGACGCTCGACTGTAGCGTTGAGACGTAGGGCACGTGCGCCATGATGTCGTGCTTCACCATCGCCTCCCCTAGCTTTCTCTCAAGGCATCGTGGTCTCGATGGGTTGGGGCTCGCCTCCCGCACTCCTCTTTGTCGTGTACAAAAACCAAGGTGACCCCTAGGTACTCTCAACGCTTAGTCTAGAAATCCCTCGAATTCGTTGCCCAAGCCGAGTGTTGTGATCTGACGGTCGGTCATCGTGCAGGTGTCGAATTATTGAGGGAGGCTTCAGATCGTCCTGGGCATGGAGATGAGGCTGTCCATTAAGGATGTGGGTGAAGGTCACGTCGTTTCTTCTCCTGGCTCCAATATCCACTGTTGATACTTTGAGTTCTTTGATCTGAGAAAGAACCATGGGAATGTAAGGTTTTTAACCCAACATGATTTAATTACCCTTTTCACTTTTGTATTTTATAAGTACATAAGCATTCAGTTCTTCTATCCTTTGTACGAGGATGCAATTCACTCCAAACATGTAAACAGTGTCACATCTTACAGAAGCTTCTAATTTTTTACAATGAGTATGGTACATAAACCAATGTGCTTGGGTTGTGCTTTGTGTTTCTGTCATGCCTTGTCTTTAGAAGGCATCGTGATGAATGCTAATTTAATAGAGGAGAATCAAGCAAGCGATGTGCAATGATTTTAATGAATTTTAATGACCATATTCTACACTTAATGATGATTGATAGTCGATTTATGGTTTCTCCCACTTTAGTAAGAAAGATGTGGTGTACAGAATCTTGCAAAAATGGAGGATATGGATTTGGGGCGCGAACTGTCCCGACCACGGCGGTGCTGCCTACCAACACCATGTGCAAGACTGCCTGACTTGTCCTCTATCTTAATGGTAAGTTTCTCTCTTTTTCTATCTCGTGGTCTCCTT
>NC_041390.1:316989073-317026064 GCF_002162155.2 Triticum dicoccoides
TTTTCAACCGGTTTTTCTTCGTCCCACCTCCCACCACCCCCCTCCCACCGGTTTTTCTCTTTCTCGTCTGGCCGACAATACCCAACGTATTTATGGTAATCAATCACAATTAATCCACGTATGGTAAGGCTATAAACTTAGAAATCTCAAATATGATAATTATAGTAATAAATCAATCCATGTATGGTAAGGCTATAACTAAGGAAATTTCGAATATGGTAATTATCACCAAAATCAAAGCTTTCCAAAAAAGTTCTTCTTGCCATACCCTAATCGTGACCTCCTCATCCTGAGGCATTATCTCTACTCTTAATGGAGCAGTTGCTAGGATTGCGTCCATTGTTATTATTCGTCTGATTTATTTTCGTCCGGTTTATTTTCGTCTTTCCTTCCACCATCCCATGTACCGAAAGCCAAACGGATCAGAACTTTCCATGTGGACACAAATTATTTAGTAATGTCTTTATGGGAGAGAATCAATCACGGTTAATCTCTAATCAATATTTAAAAATCAAATCTAAATTAATTAACTTACCATAAGTCGGTCAATCACTGATTAATCTTTCCATACGTAGTCAAATTACATCAAAGGAAATGTTTCGATTATAGCAGTACCCTGCTACAAACCGAGCGAGTCGGGCTTTCACCCCGCACCGCACGACTCTTCTCTCCCCCTCGCCGCCTCCCGCCTCGGGCCGCTCGCCGTTCGTCTTCCCTAGGGACGCAGCCACACCACCGCGCTCAGGTGCTCCCTCACCTCCCCCGCCGTCCTCACCCGTAGGACGCCGCCGCACCTCTCCTCTACATCACCCTGTTGGCGGGATCCAGGTCACGGGGCTGATGACCTCATCATCTTGGACGGCGGATCTGGTCATCGGCGAGGAGGCCGAGCCTCATGCTTCGGCCACAGCCACCCCGACCTTGTTGTATGTTCACCTCCTCATCCACCCCCTTCCCTGTCCAATTTTGCTTTATTTTGGTTCGTCTTTCATCCCGTCCAAACCGGACTTTTTACCTTACGATGCCCGCCTCCTATGTTTCTGCATTAAGTAACACGGCGTCACGTGATCGTGGAGCAGCAGGGTTGAGAGGATGGGTCTCAGTGACGGGCGGATGGCGTTCGTCGTGTGAGCGAAAATAGTATGTAACTCATGGAGTGCAAGCTGTTGTGCGGCTACATGGCGACGCTCGACTGTAGCGTTGAGACGTAGGGCACGTGCGCCATGATGTCGTGCTTCACCATCGCCTCCCCTAGCTTTCTCTCAAGGCATCATGGTCTCGTTGGGTTGGGGCTCGCCTCCCGCACTCCTCTTTGTCGTGTACAAAAATCAAGGTGACCCCTAGGTACTCTCAACGCTTGGTCTAGAAATCCCTCGAATTCGTTGCCCAAGCCGAGTGTTGTGATCTGACGGTCGGTCATCGTGCAGGTGTCGAATTATTGAGGGAGGCTTCAGATCGTCCTGGGCATGGAGATGAGGTTGTCCATTAAGGATGTGGGTGTCACGTCGTTTCTTCTCCTGGCTCCAATATCCACTGTTGATACTTTGAGTTCTTTGATCTGAGAAAGAACCATGGGAACGTAAGGTTTTTAACCCAACATGATTTAATTACCCTTTTCACTTTTGTATTTTATAAGTACATAAGCATTCAGTTCTTCTATCCTTTGTACGAGGATGCAATTCACTCCAAACATGTAAACAGTGTCACATCTTACAGAAGCTTCTAATTTTTTACAATGAGTATGGTACATAAACCAATGTGCTTGGGTTGTGCTTTGTGTTTCTGTCATGCCTTGTCTTTAGAAGGCACCGTGATGAATGCTAATTTAATAGAGGAGAATCAAGCAAGCGATGTGCAATGATTTTAATGAATTTTAATGACCATATTCTACACTTAATGATGATTGATAGTCGATTTATGGTTTCTCCCACTTTAGTAAGAAAGATGTGGTGTACAGAATCTTGCAAAAATGGAGGATATGGATTTGGGGCGCGAACTGTCCCGACCACGGCAGTGCTGCCTACCAACACCATGTGCAAGACTGCCTGACTTGTCCTCTATCTTAATGGTAAGTTTCTCTCTTTTTCTATCTCGTGGTCTCCTTGATTTGTCTTTCAAGAAAGGATTGAAAGTAGTTTGGGTGGTTCAATTAATTCAATGCCCAACAATATCATCAGTTGTCAGCAAGAAGTTACTCCAAATTCCATCGCCTAACAATATCATCAGTTGTAAGAAGTTAGGAGTTTGGTACGTACCCCGGTGCAAGAGACCATGGATGCAAAAGGTACTTCTGCTAGAGTAAGATTAGATAGTCAAATTGTAGACAAACAGCAGTGTGCATTGGCATTGCAACTTCTGACATGGGATATTTGTGTAGTCAGATAATTAGGAACCTGGACTACAAGGGCAAATGGGAGGCACCTTTCATCGACATTCAGCCCAGGGAACCTCAACTTTCCCACTGTTGTACATTCATACTACTGTCCATGTATCGCTTCTGCTCAACTATAATACACGGAAACATGAAAGCTCATGTTTTCCCTTGTTTGTGCAGAGTACAAGGATGATTCCTACATCTATGCATTGATATGCTGAACCACATTGGCATTGAGCCAAGCCAGGTTAGTGCTTCAAAAATTCTGAAAAAATCTGTGAAATGTTGTTGACACTTTGTTAAGTATTTGGTTTAACTATGTATGTTTGATTCTTATCCTATGAAGCATAATTAAAGTGTTGACTCTGTTTGACATTTTGATGTATTACGTCTAATTAGTAGCATTTGACTTTTGTTTCATTTCAGATGTCTGATGTAGACAACTAAGGCAATGACTATTGCATTGTAGGACGAGAAGGTCCAACGCGGTGGCGGCGGGTACATACCCAACACGGCGACCCGTGGGCGCACCGGTTCTAGGGCCTTGAGAGCTGGGGCCGGCATCCAGGCGGTGAACATGGATGGTGGCGTGTGGAAGTGGGCGGTGGTGGGCAGGGAACAATGTGGCCCTGTCGGCGTCCTCTTCGTTTAGCTTGACATGATCGTCGTTCAGCTGAAAACAAGATTACCTAAGGGATATTAAGACTAGAACATGAATGCACAATACTTTTCCGATGTGATTTTTGTAAATGGAATTAACTTTGTAGAGTTGGCATGACATGCACCTTCACTAGCGTTAATAATAGACCCTCCCTCCTTCCAAATTTCTGACCAATCATTGTTTTTGTAAGGATCCTTCTCGACTTTTGTTAGTTGTTCATCTATTGTTCATCTATGAATGAATTTAACCATGTGGTCTAACTGATTGGTCATATGAACTTATGAAGTAGTTGTCGTGTGTACTAATTGCGACAAATGGAATCCTTTGCTTTTTGCATTGTTCACTAATATCATTAATAGATATGCATGTGTTACCGATATTTCTTAATTTGGCTGACTGAGCATTACTAGGCTATAATTCTTTGTGACTTTTGATTTTGTTTGTTGTTCTGATCCTATGTCGAATCAATCCCGATCCATGGGGAAGAAGATACAAGGGGACCGACCACTGAGTCGATGATGCCGACAATCGAGGACGGCAAACATAATCATTTTGGTGTCATAGGTTCATTGGAGCTGATGCCGCCACCTCCTCGCCCCTTGGTCTCGGAGGTTGTGATGGCCAGGTTAGCGACATGGCCACGTAGTATGCCTCATTTTCTCCTATTGCGTTGTTTCTTTTTTATCATGTGATTTCTATTTTGTTTCTGTTAGCAATAATTACAGCTCCATGAAGCAAAAGAAAGCTTGAGAAATCATTTTTGTTTATACTCAAAGGCTTGGCTACCTAGGGGTGTTATTGACTCCCTACCAAAAGTTGTGTTTATACTCAAAGGCTTGGCTACCTAGGGGTGTTATTGACTCCCTACCAAAAGTTGTGTTTATACTCAAAGGCTTATGCATGCTTTCTAAAAAATATGTTGCACAATCACTGTAATTATGGTGTTATGTGAGTTAGAAGATTTCAAAAGTGCATCAATTGAGAATTACACATATTTATACATCGGACAGGGAAGCATGTATTTGATATTTCCTGCTGAAATTCAGCGTTTTCTATCGGAGGTCTAAATTTTCATATGCCAGACTTTTAAGTTAGATGGTGTGTTATAATGATTTTTTATTGGATGTTGTGCTGTATATTTGGGTCTATGTAATATTTGTTAGGAAATTCCATAATGTATTAAGGTTCTGGTTGCAGCATCTTGGAATATTTGTTTAAAGGTAACAAAATGCTCCATCTGTTGTCTTTAATTAATGGTTAATAACAATGGAAATGCTTCGTGAGATGATTGGTCTTAAGCATAAAAGTCATGTAGGGTGCTATCTACCTTGTGTAATATAGTGCACAATAAAGAGTACTATGTTTCTGTACCACTTTCTTTATTTTGTGCATCGCGTGTCTTTCTATGTATACATTATCGAATTACATTTTGTATCGAAGAATATTTTGTGTGATATGGATTTCAATTATGTTTACACGTAAAACTTGATATGCATTATGTTTATATATGCACACGGTAAAAATATTTAAAAGCCCGTGGCAACGCACGGGCCTTCTACTAGTTATGGTAGAAGACTACATCCCACAGCTGCCTCCACCGCCTCGCCGCTCTTGGCGCATCAGGCTGAGGAAGGAGAAGGAGAAGAACAATGAGAACTGAACTATGTCAGGTATGTCAGATCTCCAAAATGATATATATATATATATATATACTTAGTTACCTATGTTATCTCTAATATGTTTAGTTTCCTATAGGTTAGCTCCAAAATTACTTATGTTAGCACAAAATGATCAAGTTTACATAATAAGCTTATAGTCTTCTTCTTATTCTTCTTCTTTTCCAAAATGACATATGTTAGTTTCATTTGACCTAAGTTGGCTCTAATATGCTAACTTAGAGCTTATGTGCTTAGTTTCCTATTGGTTAGCTCCAAAATAACTTATGTTAGCACAAAATGATCAAGTTTACATAATAAGCTTATAGTCTTCTTCTTATTCTTCTTCTTTTCCAAAATGATATAGGTTAGCTTCATTTTACCTAAGTTGGCTCTAATATGCTAACTTAGAGCTTATATGCTTAGTTTCCTATAGGTTAGCTCAAAAATTACTTATGTTAGCACAAAACGATCAAGTTTACATAATAAGCTTATAGTCTTCTTCTTATTCTTCTTATTCTTCTTCTTTTTCCAAAATGACATAGGTTAGCTTCATTTTACCTAAGTTGGCTCTAATATGCTAACTTAGAGAGCTTATATGCTTAGTTTCCTATAGGTTAGCTCCAAAATTACTTATGTTAGCACAAAATGATCAAGTTTACATAATAAGCTTATAGTCTTCCTATTATTCTTCTTATTCTTCTTCTAGTGTTCTTCTTCTTCTAGTATTCTTCTAGTCTTCTTCTTCTTCTTCTTCTTCTTCTTCTTCTTCTTCTTCTTCTTCTTCTTCTTCTTCTTCTTCTTCTTCTCTTCTTCTTCTTCTTCTTCTTCTTCTAACTTCTTGTTTATCATTTTGCAGATTTGATTTAATTCACGGAAGCTTGCATGGATGGAGTGCTTCTTTTCCATTTGTGTTTTTATTTTGTATCAATGTGAAACTTTTGTGAATTGATGGATAACGGTGTTGGATGAACAATGTGAAACTTTTGTAATATGTAACGATGGAACTATGTGTTGGCTATGTATGTATATATGATGAAACTGGTGTGTTGGATATGATTGTTATATGGATGCTTGTTGTATGTGTTGGATATCTCATATGTGAAATAGTGACCTGAGATTAAGAAAAAGAGATTTTTTTTAAAACAATTGTTACTAATGGCGCACTTCCATGAGGTGCGCCATTAGTATACCAGATACTAATGGCGCACCTATGGGATACTAATGGCACACCTGTGGTGCGCCATTAGTATACCAGATACTAATGGCGCACTAGTGGTGCGCCATTAGTAAAAGGTTCTAATGGCTTGGTGCTAGTGGCACACCTGTAGTGCGCCATTAGTAGGCAAAACAGGTGCGCCACTAGTAGGCCTTTTCCTAGTAGTGGTCGAGCTAGTGAGGGTGTTGGAGAAGACACTGGAGAGGGCGCTGGAGAAGGCACCGGCTGCGAGAGAGGTGGTCAGCGGAGAGTACGCCCTGGTGCCCAGGCAAGGGGGTCGCCAAGCCGCCGGGTCGCAGCCGACTCGGGGCGGGACCAGCGAGGTCTTGTTTGAGCCCCTGACCCAGGAGGAGGCGGCGATGGCCGCTATGAGCCGGCGCCTGCGGGGGTGGATGGACCGGATCCAGGCCTTCGCCCAGGCCGAGGTGGAGCAGACACGGGAGCTGGAGCGCGCCGTGTTTGCAAGTTCTCCCTTGTCTACTGTTTTTCTTTTCATTGCTTCTTCTGGGTGGGGGCGCTAGCACACACACTAGGTGTAGCCCCCGAGATTCGGGCCAACTGCGTAGCAGTTGGGTCGAATCTTCAACCGTTGTCTCGTGCTGATCGTTGCTCCTTGCAGCAACTGGACTCCTTCCGGGCCAGCGTCTTTAATTGGCTTCTTGAGAAGCACCGGCAGCTCAAAGAGCGGCCTGCCGCCAAGGAGGAGGAGCTGCGCGCCGCCGTAGGTATTTTTATTGCATGCTCTTTTTAGTGGGGGCGCGCTAGCGCACCCACTGGTGTAGCCCCCGAGATTCGGGCCAACTGCGTAGCAGTTTGGTCAAATCTTAAAGTGATTCTTTGTTTCCGAGTCTTTCTTTTACAGCCGAGGTGTTTTCTTGGAAGACCCGACTGATTTGAGCCGGCTTCCATTACGACCGGCTTGTCACCGACACCGGCCGTCTTGGGGCCGAGGTGATGGTGGCGAAGGAGGAGGTGACGGGAGCCCGACAGGCTCTTGAGGAGGCCAGCCGGCTGCGGGAGCGGCTGGCGGGTGACAAGAGCCGTCGTGAGGCCGAGGTGGAGCGCCTCAAGGCGGAGGCTGCCAAGGCTATGGAGGCGTAGTCGGGCCTTGTAGAGGCCGATCAGCAATGCGGCAAGCTGGCCGACGACAACGTCCAGCTGCAGGCCGAGCTGGAGCGCTTGAAGGTGCTGGAGGCCACAGCGGAGGAGGCCCGTCAGGCGGAAATCCATCGCCTCAAGGAGGCCGAGAATGCGGCCGAGGCCAAGGACGCCAGTTGAAGACGACCCTTGCCAAGGTCGCCGACTTGGAGAAGACACTCCAGGAGCGTGACCGCACCATTGCTAGGGAACGGCGTGGTACGTTGCTCGAAGTGCAGCACCTGGAAGAGTCCTTCTCCAGTAAGTGCTTTCCTTTGGTTCTACCGGGTTGGGTTGCCGGCTTTTTCCCCTTGGTTGATTTGACTTGATCTTCTTTTTGATAGGGGCCTTCCTGGAGACGTGCCAGCTGGAGGAGAAGGCCGTCCGCTTTCAGCAAGACCCGGAGGGAGTTGTGGGCTCCGGGACTGACGCACATGTGGCTTGGACCTTCCGGGAGATCGCGACCACCGTCGAAGCTCGTCTGGGAGTCTTGGGAGAGAAAATGGGGCAGCTCTCTAAGGCCAGCGCGGCTATGACGGCGGCCCTCTAGCCGGGCTCCGTTGCACTGAACAGCTTCACGCGGTTGGTGCGGTGGTTGGAGTCGGGCCTGGGTCGGCTCCACGAGTGGCGTGTTTCTGCCGCCCATGCCGGCGCTGAGATGGCGCTCAGGTTTGCGATATCTTGGCATCCAGATCTATCGCTGGACGCGCTGATGGGCCAGCAAGCCGGCGCGGAGAACCAGCTGCGGGTGGAGGCCGAACGGATTGCAGCCCGGGCCAGCTACATTGCCGGGTTCGCCATTCACGATGAGTTCCAGCCAAAGCGGACGAAAGATGGCGGAGTCGTGCCTGCTAACGACTACGACCTGCTTCTGAACGACCCGGAGGGCAGCTCCGAGGAGACGGGTGTCTACGACAATGACGATGCCAGAGATGAGGACGCCGACACCTCGGCAAACCCGGAGGCCACCGAGGAGGAGCCGGTAGCTGCGCGACCTGGCACTGGGGATGCCTCAGGCTACCATGTTTAGCTTAGAAATTTCTGTTAGGTAGAAGGTCCACCCACCCACTTGGGGTGTTTAGGTGTAATGAACTCTGGCCTTGGGCCTGTTTAAATTTGTGATGTATAAATTTTGTGGGTGTTTGCGCCTTTGCTTTTCGTGTTTTGAGCCATTTTCTTGCAATCTTCCCCTCTTGGGCCTCCCCCCCCCCGCGGGTCTAACGGACGAGGCTCCGGTCCGTGACAAGGAGTTCGACCTTTGAGAGGAGTGCGGGGTAGTTAGGCTTTTTTGAAACACTGAGCGCGAGCGAAACACGCACAGGGCCGGCTGGCGGCAATCCGGTGAAGCCGGTTTGGCGAGCAGCTGGTCGTGCGGCAATTTGAAGTGTCGGGGCCGGATTGGGCAATCCGGAGGCCCTTGACTTAGTACTCATAACGTGCTGGTGCTTTGGCCCATTTTTCTTGCTAGCCGACAACCGAAGCCGGTTCTGTGGCCTAGGGCGAAGTGGAGGAACGCGGCGACCTCAACGCGTCAGGAAGCAGTAAGGAGGGCGGCGGGTGGTGTCCAAGCCAGCCAGTCCCCGAGCCCCCGGGTCGAGCAAGTCAAGTCGGTGGTGGGGTTGGTTTTAATAAAAAAATGCATGAATGCGGGAGACACAATAGCTTGGTCAGAAAGGGCAGCCCTTGATTGTCGTTTGGGGACTCCATAGTTTTCGTATGATTACAAAAGGCAGTAATACATACGTGTACACGGCTAACTGTAAAATGGGCGGAGGAGTTCTGCATTCCACGCCCGGGTTGTTTCTTCGCCGGTGGTGTCTCTCTTGCGCTTGTTTGACTTGCGGGCGTCGATGAGGTTGCACAAGGCTTTGGTGATGATGAAGGGGACCTCCCATAGGGAGGACAGCTTGTGCTAGCCGACTTGCTGCTGGACGAGTCGGAGGACGAGGTTCCGCGAGGGGCTTTATCTTCTTGCTGTGGTAGTTCCTCAGGCCTTGCTGGTAGATGGCTGACTGGCTGAGTGCCAAGAGGCATGCTTCTTCGAGCAGGTCGACACCGTCCTCGCGGGCTTCTTTGGCTTTGGCTTCGGTGTACACCACGACGCATGGCGAGTCGAACTCGATGTTAGTCGAGATGACGGCTTTGGCTCCGTAGACGAGGAAGAATGGGGTGAACATGGTCGACCGGTTTGGCGTGGTGCGGAGACTCCAGAGGATGGATGGCAACACGTCGAGTCAGCTGCCGGGCGAGCGGACGAGCGGCTTGACGAGTCGCGACTTGATGCCGGATAGGATGAGACCGTTGGCCCACTTGACCTGGCCATTGGACTGCGGGTGTGCCACAGAAGCCAGGTCGTGGCGGATGCTGGAGACGGAGCAGTATTGCACGAGCGCGCCCTTGGCGAAGTTGGTGCCGTTGTCCGTGATGGTGCTGTTCGACATGCCGTAGCGCACTGTGATATCTTTGACGAACCGGATGGCTATTGGCCCGTCCAGCTTCTTGATCGGCGTTGCTTCGATCCACTTCACTACTGCAGGTTGCTGCTAACGCGTCACTACGATCAGAGACCCTTCGACGAAACTATGTGTGATGCCATAATCGCAAATGGTGGTGTAAAAAACCCGTCAAAAAAGGTGCAAAATGTTTGCGATGGAGGATGCATCAAACACGGTTCAGATTTTAGTTGCATGTGCGATGCAAGGCATACAGTTCAGCTCAATTAACTGTTTGTGATGAGGAGGAACAAAAGAAACGGGCAACCAGATGAAGGTGTGTGTGATGTGCAGCATACGGTTCACTCGGATGAACTATTTGTGATTAGGCAACACAAAAGAAACTGTCAGCCAGATCAAAGGTGTGTGCGATATAGGGCATGTGGTTCGCTAGGATGAACTGTTTGCGTGAGACATGAGAGCAGAAACGGTTCAAATGAACAATATGTGTGTGATACGAGGCAAACAGGTGTGTAATCGCAAACGTCTGCAAAGACCAATAACAACACAGGCGATTACTGCTAACAAGCCGTGTGTGTTGTGAGCAAACGATTGCTGGTATACAATTGTGAGTGATTGATGAAAACATCACCGACGGGTTACATTGTTTAGTCCGTGTGCGATGTGATTTTTTTTGTCCGCACAACATCTACGCTTTTGCTACAGAGCATCAACATATATACTTAAAAATACAACATTGCATAAGCAAATTAAGCATACAATTACACAAGTGACTACACACATAAAATTTCCACACACCAAAGCAAGAAATTACATGCATACTAAAGTAGGAGAAACGAGGATCTAATCATCTACTTATTGTTGCAATGATGCTTGCCATTGCTCTGCTTCCGACTTGATCCCTGGCCGTTTTTGGGAAGGAGGCACTTCCTCATGTCAACGATCCGCCTGTACATGTCGTAGATCATGTACGCCTCCTTGGCCACGTACAAGACGTGAGATTTTTTGAGTTTCTCCATCCAAGCCCAGTGCCTGGCACGCTTATCCTTGTTGCACGAGTCCTTCATGTCTCGATAGTAGGGGTCGATGATGGCCTCGGTGAGGTGAACCAGTGAGTCCATGCTCCTTGCTGCCCCAGATTTTGTATTAGCCCTGGATATCGACAAGATTCTGGCAGGCGATGCCCGAATTATCGAGCGCCTTTACATCGTTGGTGATGTCCACCGTAGCGAACATGCAGTGGGGGCTTTCGACAAACCTGGCGAAACGCTCGCAAGGCCTTGTGGCCAGGCAGTAGTGGTAGACAAGGACGTGGTGGCACACACACATCTAGGTGACGATAACCTTGGGACGAGACCTGGCACGAGCGTGGGTGTACTCGAGGTCGAACCTGACCACCTTGTACTTCTCCACGGCAAGCAACAACTCCATTATGTGGATGGAGTGCTCCACCCAAACCGGGTCGTTGGTGTACACCACCGAGAGGTCCATGAACCTTCTGTGGGTGTCCACCACTGCACCCATGGTGAACTGCTGCTCGTCGTCGGCAGCTGCTCGGAGCGCCATTGGAGCCGTGCAGGATACCCTCTAAGAATTTCTCGTTGTGGCTGTGCTTCTTGCAATGGTGGGCCGTGATCGAAAGGTTGAAGAGACACAAGGGTTAAATGGCCGCTGTAATAAATGGGGGCCGGCCGGCCTATAATCGTCACGTCTTATCACGACATTCATAGCAGAGGATTCTAGTGCACGCTTGACAACATCGCCCCGCACGCGTTGGCTCGAAGAGGTGCCAAATGTATCGTCGGTGAGCCTGTTTCCGAGCTACCGCACTGTTTACCGTGCAAGCTTCCCGCCTGGCTTGTTTGGCCACGCGTCGGCTAGAAGAGGGACAAATCGTGGGCGTTTATTGGCAAAAAGCTTTGTAAAAATGAAGTGTGTGGAATGACTTCGATCATAAGTTTACCTGTGGGTGATGAGGTCAAAGTTATACAGAAGGGTGATGTTGGACACTCGAGTGCGATAAGTAATTCTGATCTCTACAGTGAACACAGTGGAAGAAACTTTCAGCGTTCGCGGCCTGCGGCGTGGCTCCACCAGCGGCCCTGTACGACCCATCTTCACCAGCAAACACTCAAGACCCTCGCGAGGGGCCAAGCCTTGCAAGGCAGACGATGCAAGACTTCCTTAGGGGCAAGCCTCACTAGGCTGGCTCACGAGGGGCGGAGAGATCAAGGCAAGGGACACCTCGCGCGGTTCCTGTCACGCAAGCCATGATGACCAGAGCCAGGCGGGCGCCAGCGCGCGTAGTGTCCTCATTTCCTCTTTCGTGCTAAAGAGGAAAGCGCAGGCGAGGAGTCCTGAGGCATCAGACTAAGGTTTCCATATCGGTGCAACAAGACAAGGACCAGCAGGATGGCAGGACGAAGGTCACCGTGGAGCCCAAGACGGCGTCACCACCAGAGCCTTTGGCAGGCGAAGACTACTTTTGTCAGGATAACTCGTACTAGTTGTCTCCCTTCGAATTTGGCCGTTGTGGGATCCCTCGCGCCAAGGTGCGCAGCTCATGGAGCGCCTCTGCCTCCTCCGTGTCAAGACGGCATCCTCGCGCATGATCCACCGCGCCGTGTGCCCGTGCACGAGGAAAGAAGCTGCCAAGAGATCCCCCATCCACAAGAAAATGCTCCACCGCTCCCAGCACCACCATGTCAGGATCGCTTGTTGTGGTAGGGCCATGCGCCACTTGCCGTGGCGGCGCAAGGGCACCAAGATCAAGTTCTACCTCCATGATGGGCCCCGGTGGCCACAGCAGGCTTCCGCGCCTTCACTCTCGAGCTGTGTAGCGTCGTCTGGCCAGGCAAGTTCAAGCCGGATCTGCCTCCTCGCTACGACGGCACCCCCAAACATGTGGAGTTCTTTCAGCTCTAGGAGCTGAGCATCGAGGCGGCCAACGGCGACGAAAAGGTCATGGCGAACTAGTTTCCCATGGCTCTCAAGGACGGCGCTCGCTCATGGCTCCTGAACCTACCCCAGGCTCGATATCCTCCTGGGATGAGATGCGCGACCGCTTCGTCGCCAAATTCTAGGGCACTCGCGACTGTCTCCCGGCCGCGGGTGACCTGCGCCACATCAAGCAACAGCCGGGAGAGACCCTGCAAAAGTACATCCAGCGCTTCAACAACGTGCGCATGAAGATCCCCAAGGTGACTGATGAGGCCATCATCTCAGCGTTTTCCAACGGCGTCCACGACATCAAGATGAAGGAGGAGCTCGCCATCCATGAGGAGCTGTGCACGACTTTGTAGCTGTTCAACAAAGCAACAACGTGCGCAAGAGCTGAGGAGGGGCGCCTCTCCCTCCTCGAGCTCCCTGCTGCGGATCTAGAGGAGAAGAAGGCCAAGATCAAGGACGTGAAGCGTAAAGGAGTGGCCGTACTCACGGCAGATCCAGACACCAAGCGCGACCGAGATCTTCCCGAGTCGTCCAAGGGTAGCCGTACATTTTGCGCCTTCCACAACGTGCGCACCCACAACCCCAACGATTGTCAAGAGCTCAGGGCCATTCGAGATGGATGCTTCGGTCGACGCCCCGAGCGCAATGACCGGGGCTACGGCCGAGGAGGTGGACGAGGTGGAGGACGTTGGGATGATCATGGGCCCCGCCAGGAGTGGCACGACCAGCCTCGCGAGGACCGCTGGTAGGACCAGCCTCATGAGGGCGCCTGGAGGGACCAGCCTCGAGAGGACCATCCTCAGGGCAACTCTCTCCTCCCTCCGCTGCCGCCGCCAAGAAGGAACGATGACCATCGGCAGGACGAAGGGGCTGGGGGCTTCCAGGAGCCTCATGCCATCGCCTGCATCTTGGGTGCGCTCAGGCCCCAGCCTCCCAGCGCATCTTCAAGCAGTTCTCTCGCGAGGTGAACGCAGCCCTCCCCAAGCTCGAGGCCACGCGTCCACTCAGATGGTCCAAGTACGCCATCACCTTTAGCTCGGCGGACCAGCTCAAGTGCGCGGCCACCACCGGCGTTCTCCCGATGCTCTGTTCACCCATCATCAACAATGTCCAAGTCACCAAGACCCTCATCGACTGCGGCGCAGGGCTCAGTGTCCTGTCCGTCGAGACGTTCGACAGCCTTCAAGTGCCATACGATCAGCTCCAGCCCACCAGGCCTTTCTCAGGAGTGACTAACGGGTCCACCACCCCGATGGGGCAAGTTCTTCTCCCTATCACCTTCAGTCAGCACGACAACTACCACACTGAGCTCGTCGACTTCGACGTCGCCCACATCCGCCTGCCGTACAATGCCATCCTCAGGTACCCGATGCTAGCCAAATTCATGGCAGTCACCCACCATGGCTACAACGTCCTCAAGATGCCGGGAAGCGGCGGAATCATCACGGTCCCCTGCGAAGAAAGAGACGCGGTGTGCTCACTCGAGCACGCCTTCCAAGCTGCATCAATCGAAGACCCTAACAGCGCGGGTGCGCAATACCCTCCAGAGGCCAACCCCAAGAACAAGAAGTAGCTACTCTGCACTAGACCTCAAGGGAGCGGCACCTCTAGTGGCGCCACCTCAGGATCTGCGCCCGCGCCTAGGGCGCCTTCCTCCCTCGCATAGGTAGGCACGCCCGGCGCCATCCTCGGGTAGGCCTCAGGGGCTCTCTTCTGGAGGGCCTCAGACCTGGCCAACGTCACGAGGGAGGCGCTCGGGCACCACGTGGAGGCGTGCTTCGCGACATGTTTCCCTTAGGAGGGCACCGGGCGAGGAGCGCCTGGTGCCCAGGAGTTCATCGTCAAGGCCACTCAGGAGCTTCAAGAAGCAAGAGTCATACGTGGAGACCGCCGCCCACCTGGCGATGCTCCCCACCCGGGCTAGGTGGTGAGCTGCGCGTCTGCATCGACATCCCAGGGCTCAACAAGGCCGCATCTCAGGAGCGCTTCTGGCCTTCGCGCGCTGGCCGGTGCGAGGTCCACCTCACAGCTACGTTCGCATGCCGTTTGGCCTGCCGAGCTTGGCTTCCGCCTTCCAGCGCAATCTGCGGAGCGTCCTGGCAGGTCAGAAGGCCAGGCACCACGCAGTCCTGGCGGAGATGGAGATGGTCCTCAGGAGGCCACCTGAGCCTCCCGAGACTCTTGAGGCTCTCGGTCTCGGAGGCTCGTGAGGAGCGACTTCCTCGCCACGTGTCTTCAGCTACACCAACACTCCTTCGACGACCAAACCAGGTGACGTCTTTCCAAGTTTATTTAGCTGGGAGCGCCCCCTGGGCTGCTTCATTCCCAGGCCGCGTGGGTCAGTCCCTGTGGCATGTATCCGCTTACATCTTTAGTTCGCCTTGCTGGGGCACCCCTCGGGCTGCATCATCCCCAGGCCGCTCGGGTCCGACCCAGTGGCATGTATCGTTCTCGCATTTACCTAAGCTAGTCTGCTTCTCATGCATAATCTATCTATGGTTATCACCTGCTCAATTGTCACCCACCATGGGAGCCGCCCACACATCGCCTTTCATGAGGATCCTTCACCTAAGAAGGCTAGGCACGACATCTGTGCTCGGGCCCGTCCCTGCAGCGTCGATAAATCCAACGGCTGAGCTCTGTCTGGCAAGTCGGCCCCGTTCACGTCACCTCCTGGGGTCGTTGGTGCTTGGCCATCTTGTGCGACAGCCTCTGGAAATTCATTAGGCGCAGGTTGTCTAACCATCTCGCAGGAACGCCATAGCCATCAAGAACCAAGACCAGGCGCAACCTGCCTTAAGGTAGGGCCTCGTGAGTCCCGCGCTAGCTCACGAGTGCCCAGACACACCTCATCTAGCCCTTCCGTGTAAGCCACGTGTCAGGGCGGGGCTGTACACGCCCCGGGGGCTCTCCGTAGTAGGGAGTCCCCTCCCACGTGCTAGTGGAAGCACCATGCTCTGTGCTGGCAGTCGACACTGCCTAGGAGCGGCTATGCCCATGCAAGTGCAGAAGCACTATGCTCCGCGCTGGTGATAAACAACTGAGGGCGGACTCACGACCGTATCAACCTCAGGGAGCCTCCAAGCTCGGTATCTGGCCTCATCGCAACACCTCCCCTTGGGAGAGTCGTGCGAGGGGGTTGGGCATGGGGGCTGCGCTCGGGTCACGCCCAAGCATACGCTACCCTGCCAGGTCCCTCGGACCTGGTCGTTGCGCGCCCTCCCAAGAAGAGCCAAGGTACGAAGGTCGTTTGAACGTCAAGGGGGACTCCTGAGCATCGCGACTCAGGAGCCTAATTGACCACGTAGCCCCACACTCCTTGGTCCGTCCTGGTGATCCGGTCGGCCCAATGGCGGCTGAGGTATGCGCGGGGTCGGGCCCTGCCGACGTAGAACACTGGCCCTACTCCCAGATCTCCTTTCTATAGGCTGTTTGCGTGTCAAGTTGGACTCCTGAGCATCGCGACTCAGGAGCCTAACTGATCACGTAGCGCCTCACTCCTTGGTCCGTCCTAGTGATCCGGACGGCCCAATGGCGGCTGAGGTATGCACGGGGTCGGGCCCTACCGACGTAGAACGTAAAGCAAATGGAAAGGAAACTGCAGAATTTGAAAGAAAATATTACAAGACATATTGTTCTCCTGAAACCAAACGAGAGTTTAACGCCTCCACGAGGCATGGTGCATATTGCAGAAACTAAACAGGAAAGGAGCCGCCATCCCGTCACCCCTGGACACCGCTGTCGCCTGCGAGGGATGCTTCTTCCCCAACGGCGCCGCTTTCACCTGTACCACCAGCCGGAGTTGCAGGATCGGTAACACCGCTGGTCGGGGGCGCGGGAGCGAAGGCGCAGAACTTCTCTAGTAGGGCCTCCACCTGACCCTTCATGGATGCGGCGGCGGCCGTGTAATGCTCGTCGTCCATCGGCTCTAGCAGATCATCAAGGCGGGCGCTAGGATCTCGAAGATGGAGGTGGTTGAAGACGCGCATCAGCGCGGATGAGGAAAGAACGCGGGCTTCTTCCTCTTCCATGGGGCCAATACCGCTCATGACGTCCTCAAGCGCATCAACCAGGAAAGGAAGCAGCTGGGTGGGGCCCTCATCGTTGGCGGCCAGCGGCTCATCCAAGCCCTTCTCGTAAAGAAACCACAGCGCCGTCCGAGACCTCTCCTCAAGGAGCTTGAAGGCCATGCGGTCCTCAGCCAGGACCTTTGCCTTGGCGACAAGCTTGGCCTTCTCCGCCCGCAGCTTCTGCTCCAGCTCCTCCAGCCTGCTGCGCTCCGTGGCCTGTGCCTTCGCCAACTGCTCCAGTTTGGCGTCGCGATCCTTGACGGCATCCTCTCGGGCCTTTACCTTCTCCTCCTCCGCCTTGCGGCCTCAGGCTTCTTTCGCGTGCTCCCTCCGCATGGTGTCCAACTCGGTCTCCAACGACCGGCAACGGTCCTGAGCGGCCTCGACATCCTTCAGCGCCACCTCGCGGGTGGCCACAGCTTGGGCGACGGCCTCCCTATACTTCTTGGAGTCGGCAGCAACCTGGCTCAGCGTCGCCCGAATAGACACATCGGAGTGAGCCAGCCAGAGACCAACTCAATTGGGGAACATTGTAATTTCAAAAATTTCCCTATGCACACACAATATCATGGTGATGCATAGCAACGAGAGGGGAGAGTATCGTCCACGTACCCTCGTAGACCATAAGCGGATGCGTTATGAGAACGCGGTTGATGTAGTCGAACGTCCTCACTATCCGACCGATCCAAGTACTGAACGCACGGCACCTCCGAGTTCAGCACACGTTCAGCTCGATGATGTCCCATGAACTCCAATCCAGCAGAGCTTCACGGAAGAGTTCCGTGAGCCCGACGGCATGTTGACGGTGATGATGTTGCTACCGACACAGGGCTTCGCCTAAGCACCACTACGATATGATCGAGGTGGATTATGGTGGAGGGAGGCACCGCACATGGCTAAGGGATCAATGATCAACTTGTGTGTCTTACGGTGCCCCCTGCCCCCGTATATAAAGGAGCAAGGGGGGAGGCGGCCGGCCAGGAGGAGGGCGCGCCAAGGGGGGAGTCCTACTCCCACCAGGAGTACGAGAGGGAAGGAAAGGACAGAGGAGGAGAAGGAAAAAGGGGGGCGCCCCCCTTCCTTGTCCAATTCGGACTAGAGGGGGAGGGGGCGCGGGGCTGCCCTGGCCGCCCCTCCTCTTCTCCCACTAAGGCCCATGAGGCCCAATTAACTCCCCGGGGGGTTTCCGGTAACCCCCCGGTACTCCGGTTTTTCTCCGAAACCACTCGGAACACTTCCGGTGTCCGAATATAGTCATCCAATATATCGATCTTTACGTCTTGACCATTTAGGGACTCCTCGTCATGTCTATGATAATATCCGGTACTCCGAACTACCTTCGGTACATCAAGACACAAAAACTCATAATACCGATCATCACCAAACTTTAAGCGTGCAGACCCTACGGGTTTGAGAACTATGTAGACATGACCGAGAAACGTCTCCGGTCATAACCAATAGTGGAACCTGGATGCACATATTGGCTCTACATATTCTACGAAGATCTTTATCGGTCAAACTGCATAACAACATACGTTGTTCCCTTTGTCATCGGTATGTTACTTGCCCGAGATTCGATCGTTGGTATCTCAATACCTAGTTCAATCTCGTTACTGGCAAGTCTCTTTACTCGTTCCGTAATGCATCATCCCACAACTAACTCATTAGTCACATTGCTTGCAAGGCTTATAATGATGTGCATTACCGAGAGGGCCCGGAGATACCTCTCCGACAATCGGGGTGACAAATCCTAATCTTGAAGTACGCCAACTCAACAAGTACCTTCGGAGACACCTGTAGAGCACCTTTATAATCACCCAGTTACGTTGTGACGTTTGGTAGCACACAAAGTGTTCCTCCGGTAAACGGGAGTTGCATAATCTCATAGTCATAGGAACATGTATAAGTCATGAAGAAAGCAATAGCAACATACTAAATGATCAAGTGCTAAGCTAACGGAATTGGTCAAGTCAATCACATCATCCTCTAATGATGTGATTTCATTAATCAAATGACAACTCATGTCTATGGTTAGGAAACATAACCATCATTGATTCAACGAGCTAGTCAATAGGGGCATACTTGTGACAGTTTGTTTGTCTATGTATTCACACATGTACTAAGTTTCCGGTTAATACAATTCTAGCATGAATAATAAACATTTATCATGATATAAGGAAATATAAATAACAACTTTATTATTGCCTCTAGGGCATATTTCCTTCGGTCTCCCACTTGCACTAGAGTCAATAATCTAGTTCACATTGTCATGTGATTTAACATCAATAGTTCACATCTTTATGTGATTAGTTCACATCTCCATATGACTAACACCCAAAGGGTTTACAAGAGTCAATAATATAGTTCACATCGCTATGTGATTAACACCCAAAGAGTGATCATGTTTTGCTTGTGAGGTATTTAGTCAACGGGTCTGCCACATTCAGAGTCGTATGTATTTTGCAAATTTTCTATCTCTACAATGCTTTTCATAGAGCTACTCTAGCTAATTGCTCCCACTTTTAATATGTATCTAGATCAAGACATAGAGTCATCTAGATCGGTGTCAAAAGCTTGCATCTACGTAACTCTTTACGACGAACTCTTTTATCACCCCCATAACCGAGAAATATTTCCTTAGTCCTCTAAGGATAATTTTGACCACTGTCCTGTGATCTACTCCTAGATCACTATTGTACCCCCTTGCCAGAATCATGCTAAGGTATACAATAGGACAGGTAAACAGCATAACATACTTTATAGAACCTATGACTGAGGCATAGGGAATGACTTTTCATTCTCTTTCTATTTTCTGCTGTGGTCGGGTTTTGAGTCTTTACTCAACTTCACACCATGCAACATAGGCAAGAACTCTTTCTATGACTGTTCCTTTTTGAACTACTTCAAAACCTTGTCAAGGTATGTACTCATTGAAAATATATCAAGCATCTTGATCGATCCCTATAGATCTTGATGCTCAATATGTAAGTAACTTTATCGAGGTCTTTATTTGAAAAACTCTTTTCAAACACTCCTTTATACTTTCCAAAAAATTCTACATTATTTTCGATCAACAATATGTCATTCACATATACTTATCAGAAATGTTGTAGTGCTCCCACTCACTTTCCTGTAAATACATGCTCCACCGCAAGTCTGTATAAAACCATATTCTTTGATCACTTTAGCAAAGCATATATTCCAACTCCGAGATGCTTGCACCAGTCCATAGATGGATCGCTGGAGCTTGCTCACTTTGTTAGCACCTTTAGTATTGACAAAACCTTCTGCTTGCATCATATACAACTTCTTCTTAAAGAAATCCATTAACGAATGCAGTTTTGACATCTATTTGCCAGATTTTGTAAAATGCGGCAACTTCTAACATGATTTGGACAGACTTTTAAGCATCGATACGAGTGAGAAAATCTCAGCGTAGTTAACACCTTGAACTTGTCGAAAACGTTTTGCGACAATTCGAGCTTTGTAGATAGTAACACTACTATCAGTGTCCATCTTCCTCTTGGAGATCCATTTATTCTCAATGACTCACCGATCATCGGGCAAGTCAATCAAAGTCCATACTTTGTTCTCATACATGGATCCCATCTCAGATTTCATAGCCTTAAGTCATTTCGCGGAATCTGGGCTCATCATCGCTTCCTCATAGTCCGTAGATTTGTCATGGTCTATTAACATGATTTCCAGAAAGGAATACCGTACCACTTTGGTGCGGACCATACTCCGGTTGTCCTATGAGTTTCAGTAGTAGCTTGATCTGAAGTTTCATGATCATCATCATTAGCTTCCTCACTAGTTGGTGTAGAGATCACTAGAACTGATTTCTGTGATGAACTACTTTGCAATTCAGGAGAAGGTACAATTACCTCATCAAGTTCTACATTCCTCCCACTCACTTCTTTTGAGAGAAACTTCTTCTCTAGAAAGGATCCACTCTTTAGCAACAAAGATATTACCTTTCAGATCTGTGATAGAAGGTGTACCCAATAGTTTCTTTAGGGTATCATATGAAGACGCACTATATCCAATAAAGTACGGTTATGATGTTCGGACACACCACTATGCTGTAGTGTTCCAGGTGGCACGAATTTGTGAAACTATTCCACATTGTTTTAATTGAAGACCAAACTCGTAACTCAAATATTCGTCTCTGCGATTAGATCGTAGAAACTTTATTTTCTTATCATGATGATTTTCCACTTCACTCTGAAATTCTTTGAACTTTTCAAATGTTTCAGACTTATGTTTCATCAAGTAGATATACCCATATCTGCTCAAATCATCTGTGAAGGTGAGAAAATAATGATACCCGCCGCGAGCCTCAACACTCATCAGACTGCATACATCAGTATGTATTATTTCCAACAAGTTTGTTGCTCGCTCCATTTCCAGAGAACGGAGTCTTAGTCATCTTGCCCATTTGGCATGGTTCGCAAGCATTAACTGAATCATAATCAAGTGATTCCAAAAGCCCATCAGCATGGAGTTTCTTCATGTGCTTTACACCAATATGACCCAAACGGCAGTGCCACAAATAAGTTGCACTATCATTATTAACTTTGCATCTTTTGGCTTCAATATTATGAATATGTGTATCACTACGATCGTGATCCAACAAACCAATTTCATTGGGTGTATAATCATAGAAGGTTTTATTCATGTAAACAGAACAACAATTATTCTCTAACTTAAATGAATAATAGTATTGCAATAAACATGATCAAATCATATTCATGCTCAACGCAAACACAAAATAACATTTATTTAGGTTCAACACTAATCCCGAAAGTATAGGGAGTGTGTGATAATGATCATATCATTCTTGGAACCACTTCTAACACACATCATCACTTCACCCTTTAACTAGTCTCTGTTCATTTTGCAACTCTCGTTTCAAGTTACTACTCTTAGAAACTGAACTAGTATCAAATACCGATGGGTTGCTATAAACACTAGTAAAGTACACATCAATAACATGTATATAAAATATACCTTTGTTCATTTTGCCATCCTTCTTATCCGCCAAGTATCTAGGGGTAGGTCTGCTTAGAGTGACCAGTCCCTTTGCAGTAGAAGCACCTAGTCTCAGGCTTAGGTCTAGACTTGTGCTTCTTCACTTGAGTAGCAACTTGCTTGCCATTTTTCTTGAAGTTCCCCTTTCTTCCCTTTGCCCTTTTCTTGAAACTAGTGGTCTGGTCAACCATCAACACTTGATGTTTTTCTTGATTTCTACCTTCGTCGATTTCAGCATCACGAAGAGCTTGGGAATCGTTTCCGTTATCCCTTGCATATTATAGTTCATCACGAAGTTCTAGTAAGTTGGTGATAGTGACTAGAGAACTCTATCAATCACTATCTTATCTGGAAGATTAACTCCCACTTGATTCAAGTGATTGTAGTACTCAGACATTCTGAGCACATGCTCACTAGCTGAGCTATTCTCCTCCATCTTGTAGGCAAAGTACTATCAGAGGTCTCATACCTCTTGACACGGGCATGAGTATGAAATACCAATTTCAACTCTTAGAACATCTTATATGTTCCATGGCGTTCAAAACGTTTTTGAAGTCTCGGTTCTAAGCCATAAAGCATGGTGCACTAAACTATTAAGTAGTCATCATACCGAGCTTTGTCAAATGTTCATAATGTGTGCATCTGCTCCTGCAATAGGCCTGTCACCTAGTGGTGCATCAAGGACATACTTCTTCTGTGCAGCAATGAGGATAATCATCAGATCATGGATCCAATCCGCATCATTGCTACTAAATGGGGAGCATATAAAAAAATGAGGAGCTACATCGCAAGCTATTGATGTACAACATAGATATGCAAATACTATCAGGACTAAGTTAATGATAAATTAAAGTTCAATTAATCATATTACTTAAGAACTCCCACTTAGACAGAAATCCCTCTAATCATCTAAGTGATCACATGATCCAAATCAACTAAACCATGACCGATTATCACGTGAAATGGAGTAGTTTTCAATGGTGAACATGACTATGTTGATCATATCTACTATATGATTCACGCTCAACCTTTCAGTCTCAGTGTTCCGAGGCCATATCTGCATATGCTAGGCTCGTCAAGTTTAACCCGAGTATTATGCGTGTGCTAAACTGTCTTACACCCGTTGTAGATGAACGTTGAGCTTATCACACCCGATCATCACGTGGTGTCTTGGCACGACGAACTTTGGCAACGGTGCATACACAGGGATAACACTTTTACCTTGAAATTTAGTGAGAGATCATCTTATAATGCTATCGCCGAACTAAGCAAAATAAGATGCATAGAGGATAAACATCACATACAATCAAAATATGTGACATGATATGTCCATGATCATCTTGCGCCTTTGATCTCCATCTCCAAAGTACTATCATGATCTCTATCATCACTGGCATGACACCATGATCTCCATCATCTTGATCTCTATCAATGTGTCATCACATGCTCGTCTTGCCAACTATTGCTATTCCAACTATTGCTATCGCATAGCAATAAAGTAAAGCAATTATTTGGCGATTGCATCTTATGCAATAAAGAGACAACCATAAGGCTTCTGCCAGTTGCTGATAACTTCAACAAAACATGATCATCTCATACAAAAACTTATATCTCATCACATATTGACCATATCACATCACAACAAGCACTGCAAAAACAAG
This sequence comes from Triticum dicoccoides, assembly GCF_002162155.2. Lineage (NCBI taxonomy): Eukaryota > Viridiplantae > Streptophyta > Magnoliopsida > Poales > Poaceae > Triticum > Triticum dicoccoides. The sequence goes on from NC_041390.1 coordinate 317,012,287, forward strand.
TTAGACGTCCTCTACTTTGTTGTTGCTAGTTTTACGTGGCTGCTACGGGCTGATCAAGAACCGTTCTTACCTACGCATCAAAACCACAATGATATTTCATCAAGTTAGTGATGTTTTAACCTTCTCCAGGACCGGGTCTAGGCACACTCGGTTCAACTAAAGTTGGAGAAACTAACACCCGCCAGCCACCTGTGTGCAAAGCATGTCGGTAGAACCAGTCTCGCGTAAGTGTACGCGTAATGTCGGTCCGGGCCGCTTCATCCAACAATACCGCCGAACCAAAGTATGACATGCTGGTAGGCAGTATGACTCGTATCGCCCACAACTCACTTGTGTTTTACTCGTGCATATAATATCTACGCATAAACCTAGCTCGGATGCCACTGTTGGGGAACGTAGTAATTTCAAAAATTTCCCTACGCACACGCAAGATCATGGTGATGCATAGCAACGAGAGGGAAGAGTATCGTCCATGTACCCTCGTAGATCGTAAGAGGAAGCGTTATGAGAATGCAGTTGATAGAGTCGAACATCTTCACGATCCGACCGATCCAAGTACCGAACGCATGGCACCTCGGAGTTCAGCACACATTCAGCTCGATGACGTCCCACGAACTCTGATCCAACAGAGCTTCAGGAGAGTTCCGTCAGCACGATGGCGTGTTGACAGTGATGATGTTGCTACCGACACAGTGATGATGGCTAATCGATCAATGATCAACTTGTGTGTCTTAGGGTGCCCCCCTGCCCCCATATATAAAGGAGCAAGGGGGAGGTGGCCGGCCAGGAGGAGGGTGCTCCAAGGGGGTGGTCCTACTGCCACCGGGAGTAGGACTCCTCCTTTTCCTTATTGGAGTAGGAGAGGGAAGGAAGGGACAAAGGAGGAGAACGAAAAAGGGGGGCACCGCCCCCCCTTCCTTGTCCAATTCGGACTATAGGGAGACGGGGTCCGCGGCTACCCTGGCCTCCCCTCCTCTTCTCCCACTAAGGCCCATGAGGCCCAATTAACTTCCCGGGGGGTTCCGGTAACCCCCCGGTACTCCGGTTTTTCTCCGAAACCACTTGGAACACTTCCGATGTCCGAATATAGACGTCCAATATATTGATCTTTACGTCTCGACCATTTCGAGACTCCATGTCATGTCTGTGATCATATCCGGGACACTGAACTACCTTTGGTACATCAAAACACAAAAACTCATAATACCGATCGTCACCAAACTTTAAGCGTGCGGACCCTAAGTGTTCGAGAACTATGCAGGCATGACCGAGACACGTCTCCGGTCAATTACCAATAGCGGAACCTGGATGCTCATATTGGTTCCTACATATTCTACGGAGATCTTTATCGGTCAAACCGCATAACAACATATGTTGTTCCATTTGTGATCGGTATGTTACTTGCCCGAGATTCGATCTTTACCTAGTTCAATCTCGTTACCGGCAAGTCTCTTTACTCGTTCTATAATGCATAATCCCGCAACTAACTCATTGTCACATTGCTTGCAAGGCTTATAATGATGTGCATTACCGAGAGGGCCTAGAGATACCTCACCGACAATCAGAGTGACAAATCCTAATCTCGAAATATGCCAACTCAACAAGTATCTTCGGAGACACCTGTAGAGCACCTTTATAATCACCCGGTTACGTTGTGACGTTTGGTAGCACACAAAGTGTTCCTCCGATAAACGGGAGTTGCATAATCTCATAGTCATAGGAACATGTATAAGTCATGAAGAAAGCAATAGCAACATACTAAATGATCAAGTGCTAAGCTAACGGAATTGGTCAAGTCAATCACATCATCCTCTAATGATGTGATTCCGTTAATCAAACGACATCACATGTCCATGGTTAGGAAACATAACCATCATTGATTCAACGAGCTAGTCAATAGGGGCATACTAGTGACACTTTGTTTGTCTATGTATTCACACATGTACTAAGTTTCCAGTTAATACAATTCTAGCATGAATAATAAACATTTATCATGATATAAGGAAATATAAATAACAACTTTATTATTGCCTCTAGGGCATATTTCCTTCAAACTCCAGGCTACGATCGGTGCCTTGAAGGTCTTCTCGCAGCAGGGCCACCGCAGAAAGAACGTCAGGAGAGGCAGAAGAACCTGGGTCAGCAATGTGGTAGAAGGAGGAGGAGGCGACATCGTCACCATGGCCCTGGAAGCCAGAAGATCCTGAGGCTCGGGGACCCCAGCGCCCGAGCTGGACGTTGGCACCTACGGAGCCAGCGGGCCCTCGGGGGCTGACTCCTCCCGAGGATGCCCCTCCAGGCCTCGCGAGGATGATCGGGCCGTAAAAGCACGTGTGCCGTTGCTGCCCTTATCCATGGAGAGGGGTGCGGCCATAGGAGGCGATCTGGGCTCGAGCACTACCACCTCGTCCCCCTTTCTCTTCTTCGCCGCGGGTGTCAGCCTAGTCGCACAACGAATAAGAGTTAAGGACGAGCATCATAAGCAAGAACAAGGCATGACAAGAACACTTAATGGTCTACCGTGGCGTAGTTCCTCCGCTTCGTAAGCTTGAAGCCGGAGAGCCTCGCAACCTGAGGCACAGTCACGCGGGCTTCAGGAGTGGAAGCAGGGGTAGCAGATGGACCGAAAGCAGCTCCAGGCGGTGTTGGGGCAGGACCATCGTCCTGGGAGAGTAGGGCCGACTAAGGATGGCACCCGCAGGGTTTGGGTATGGGTGGAGCCACCCCATACCCTTACCCGTCATCCCAAACCTTACCCATCACCCGTACCCATACCCATGGATGGGTACATTTTTCCCATACCCGTCACCCATCAGGGTAAATGGGTACCCGCGGGTAAAATTACCCAGATTTGCAACACATCAATTTGAGCATTACATAGTCATGAACAACAACTTATAATAATAATTTATAAACAACAACACGTCATGACAGCGACACATACTCGTTTATGGGCTAGCGATTGTGGTGCAGCGGCCTAACATGAATCCATGATGAGGTCTTTTTAGGGCTGTGGGATTTATGTACATATAATATGTTTGATATCTGAATAAATAATATATAAGGCCTATTTGTTAGAATATATGCGGGTACATGGGTACATGGGTATGGGTTGTACTAAACCATACCCGTACCCACTATACACGATGGGTATGAAATTTTTCTATTTATATACCCATGGGTATTTTTTTGACCCATACCCTTGCCCTAATAGGGTTTTTACCAGCATGGTATGTGGGTAATGGGTACCCATTGCCATCCCTAGCACCGACCTGCCCTTCCTCGGAACCGTGGGCGGCTCCCCCCTCTGAGAGGACATTGGCCTCATCGTCGTCGTCAGGCAGGAGGCGAAGGATGTCGGCCTTATGCAAGGGGGAGGTCTCCCCCATCCCCTTGGGGGTCGCCCCTAGGTCGCGCTCCTCGCCCTCCTCTTCTTCCTCATCCCCGCCGGAATCGCCAGAAGACACGTCCACTATCACCGTCATCGCCGGGGCTGCAGGGGGAGCCGGTGGCACCAGGCCGCACCCGTCAAAGGTGGGCATGGTGGCCACGACCTACGCCCCGTCCTTCCGAAGGAACAAGGGGACATGGGCATTCGGCGGATACTCCTGGTCGTCCCCGACCAGGAGGCGGAGAGCCACAACTAGCTCCTCTCCAGACAAGGCCTCCGGGCTCAAGCGAAGCTTGTCTTCTCCATCCCCAAGCATCCACAAGGGGCGCGAGTGCGCCTGGAGAGGAGCCACCCGCAGCACCAGGAATTCCCTCAGGAGCATGGACCCCGTCAGCTTCGCCGCCTTCGCGTTGCCCGGCTTCAAGTCGGTGTTCATCTTCTCTAGCACCAACTTCGCTCGATCGCCAGTAAGCTTCGCGTGGGACCACCCCTCATCGGACTAGGGCATCACCGTCGGCAGCTTCAACCATGGGTGGACACACTTGGCATCCATCATGACCCACTTGCTCTTGAAGCCATCGGCCTTCTTTCCTGCCTTCGAGATCGCATTAGCCTTGCTGGCTGCAATGAAGTTGGTGCACCCTGTGGTGTGGTCGTCGTTGATTCGAAGGAAGAAGAAGTGGCGCAGCAGTGCCACGGACGGCATCACCCCGACATACGCCTCACAGTAGAAGGCGAAGATCGACAAGAGAAGAACAGAGTTGGGATGGAGATGGAGGGCCTGCAACCTGTAATGTTGGAGGACGGAGTAGAAGAAGTCGAAGAAGGGGGGAACCAGGCCTGCGACGACGCTGCTCATGAAGAAGGGGTAGAGGGAACTGTTTGAAGTCTCCGGCACGGCGGAGCCCGCCCGAAGCTCAGTCTTCCCCTTCTTGTTGTTTTCACCCGCCGTCAGCACGCGCGTGGCGGCGAGGTTCTTCTCTGAGACATTGGGCGCGTCCATAGCCGACTCGTACCAGGCGGGAGGCGAAGCGGCCTTGGCCTTTCGGGGCGCCATTGGTCGGAAGCTCTGGAGGGGATTGGAGCAAATCTGGAGATTTCGGAAGCAAGGAGCGAGAGAGGGGATCTAGATCAAGACGAAGGAAAGCAATGAAGGCAAGCGTTGCTAGCTCCGGCCTTTTTATTAGACGGGCAGTTGCCGAGGCAGCGTGGGGAAGCGGAGACGCCAACGTCCAATCAGTTGCCACGTGCCAACTGTGGCCATAGGCTGTTGGGGCCCAGGGCGCTCCGCACTTGTCCTTTGGCTTCGCCTAGAATCCAAGCATGAGCGCGCCTTCGGCCCGGGGGCTACTGTCGGTGTTCTGGGAACGGGGGTCCCCAGACATGCCTGCCTGCGGCCCACAGCATGGCTCCACCAACGGCCCTGTAAGACCCATCTTCACCAGCAAACACTCAAGACCCTCGCGAGGGGCCAAGCCTCGCGAGGCGGATGACGCAAGACCTCCTCAGGGGCAGCCTCACCAGGCTGGCTCGCGAGGGGCAGAGAGATCAAGGCAAGGGACACATCGCGAGGTTCTTGTGACGCAAGCCATGACGACTTGAGCCAGGCGGGCGCCAGCGCACGCAGTGTCCTCGTTTCCTCTTTGGTGCTAAAGAGGAAAGCGCAGGCGAGGAGTCCTGAGGCATCAGGCAAAGGTTTCCATATCGGTGCAACAAGACCAAGACCATCAGGACGGAAGGACGGAGGTCACAGTGGAGCCCAAGACGGCGTCACCACCAGAGCCTTTAGTAGGCAAAGACTACTTTTGTCAGGATAACTCGTCCTAGTTGTCTCCCATCAAATTTGGCCGTTGTGGGATCCCTTCCCGCTCAATATTTTGGAAGAGGAACAGGGCCTCTATAAATAGGACTAGCCACCACCATAGAAGGGATAAGCTCATCCAGATTATCTCAAAGCACACAAGTTCACGAACCACAAGAACATCTCTCCTCAGGAGGCTGTTCTTCCCTTGTAACTGTTCATCCTCAGCCCAAGAGACAATCCACCACCACACTGGAGTAGGATATTACACCACAAGGGTGGCCCGAACCAGTATAAATCTTGTGTCTCTCGTTCTTTGGGTTTGTCGAGCTTGGCCGTGAGATTGTGTCGAGTGCGATCTAGAGAGGGGGAGAGATCTTTGTGCGCACCCCAGTGTTCGAACCTTAGGGGTTTTGTCAGAACCCGAAATCGGACAAAAACCAACTGTGTGCAATAATGTCGAAGATCGCAGTCCAGTTAGCTATACAGATCATGTGCTGTGAGATTGACAAGGTAAACTGATTCGAGAATGGTTAATAAAATCTAAGACCGTTGCATATTAAGGTTAAAATAGTGTTAGCAATATACAAGTCTCATACGATGCCATTTCAACGATTGTACCACAAAAGCTCGAAATGTTACAAGGTTCAAATTCCAGAGTTATATGGCTCAAATTCGAAGATTACAAGGTTCAAACTAATATTAGAAATGAAATTCAGCTCATCAGCTGCAAACGCTCGCGCTGATCCGCTGAACATGGATATCGGAGAGGTTCAAACTAATATCACCGCTTCTAAGTCTGGTTTTGAAACCTTACAATCTTTGCAAAGGGGTCAGCCATTGAGAAGTCATGTATGGGGTTGACACGATGACTTCCGATTACTATGTCATCTGAAGTTCCAAAATGAAATTCAGCATTTTTGGTGCCTACTCCATTCTGCCGTAGGCGCCGGCACTGATCAACAAAACCAATCATTTTTGCGAAATAAATGAAGGGCAAACCTCATTTACTTCAACACCCTTGCTCTGAGAACAAAGAACTTGGCGAATATAATATCCGGTAAGGTTCCTCGCTAGGAGTTCAAAGTAATTTCTGAGAGATGCAGATCTAGGCATTCGACGTGATTGTTATATTGTATCACATTATCCACCACTGGGCCTAATCTTATCTGCAAAAGAAGAAAACGTGTTAGTGCCTACAAGCAGTTTTGAACATTACTACAGGACTATTTTGTTTGCAGGATTTGTAAAATGCACTAACATGCCATCTTTAATCTGACATGATTAACATGGGCATTTGACTACATTCTAGAAAATTGTAGCCTTCTTCATAAGAGGTTGGAGTGGATGAAAAGTTCCCTATGAAAACATGAACTCCCTTATGGTTAACATTTATCAGGAAAGGAACGTCACCTCGATATATGGATTCTCCAGGCACGGAAAGCATCTCTGGAAACTGACTGCTTGCTCCAGGTTGGGGCCGATAGATTCTAGTTCCAAGACCTTCACTGTGCGCAGTTTCGGGGCCAAGCTTGTCATAATCATTTTCTGAATGACAGACAAACAAACATCTTCAAAATTAGAAATAATGTTAATTTGTAGAAGGAGAGGTAGAAGGCGGCTGTTGTACCTGAACATGTGTGGATCCAATAACAAGTTCGGAGTATTTGTGAGACGAATATCCCACCACTGTCAATTTCGGCGCAGAAATGACATTGATTCTTGTTGGACCTTCTTGATCAACTAGAAGTAATCTCTCAAGTGCAGGTGTGTCCTCAATGACCATACCGTGGCACACATCTTGTGATGTCTTCCTGCCACACCAGCAACACACATAAATAGTCCGAAGAGTTATGGATGTGATGTGGAAGGTAGTCAACCCATTGATCGCCTGAAGACGAAGGTACTCGAGTGCAGTACATCCACAGAGTGGGCGCTCCACACTACTGCAGGATGCTTCTAACGTGACACTACGATCAGTGACCCTTCGACGAAACTGTGTGCGATGCCATAATCGCAAATAGTGGTGTAAAATAACCGTCAAAAAAGGTGCAAAACATTTGTGATGTAGTACGCATCAAACACGGTTCAGATTTTAGTTGCGTGTGCAATGTAGGGCACACGGCCATATCAATGTGTGTGCGATATATGTCATACAGTTCGCTCCGATGAACCATTTTCTATTAGAGTAAACGGTTAGCCAGATCAAGGTGTGTGTGATATAGGGCATCTGGTTCAGTCAGACGAACTATTTTCGATTAGCGAATGCAACAGAAACGGATCAACTTAACAAGATGTGTGTGATACATGGTAAACAACCGACTTGGATGAACTGTTTGCAATGAGAATTTACAACACAGACGGTTAATACAGTTAGTTCGTGTGCAATTCTGTGTGTACAAAAAACTTTGAAAAATGCAAACTAGTTGCTTGCGATGGCTAGGAGTATCGCACACGATGCATCTGCGAGTACTCGTGTGCGATGATTAGTAAGTTACACATGCATTTCATTATGTTAACACTTGTGTGATAAATAACACGGGACACTCGAAGTGAATGGCCACAAGGGTGCTATGCTGATCATGGAGTCCGAGAAGACCATTGTCGGAAGGCCGCCAGCTCAGCATTTTAGCTTATATTTTATTATAGTTGTATGCATATGTAGGTCGGGAGTGTTCTCGGCCTTGCCGCATTTGGCATTTTAAATTATCCTGAATATGTAAGACAATTATTAAGAATTATTAACCGTTCCCATTGTAACTTTGCCTCCGGCGAGGAGAGAGCGTGCAGGGATGCGAAAGCAGAGCGTGCCGCGGCCGCCTCAACGGCAAGCAACCATGTGGTCAACCTTCTGCCATCAAATTTTTTGACCTTGTTTCTCGTCACATTGCTGATTACGACGCAATAAGTAATTCCAAATCTGTTCACACCTATTAAACTAATATGTGTTCACACTTAGCACCGGGCTATAAAAACTACCCACTCGAAAATTACTTCACGGTTCCTCTCCTCATCACAAGCGCATTCACGGCGTCGGCCATCGCAACGAGCCAGCGTTCCTGAAGTCCTTCGCCGGTGACGACGACATTCTCGCTGGCGTCACTACGCAGCGGGAGCTGGTCGACAGCTTGATGAAGCTACTCATGATCAATGATGCCTCGTTTGACATGGCGACCGGCCTCGTCGAGAAACTCATGGATGACAATGCAAAGCTCCTCAAGTTGGTCGTCGAGAAGGAGGAGGAGGCCGCCGGCTGGAAGCTGCTGCATGAGCAGACCAGTGCTTCGGAGATGATGCTGAAAGTGGTTGTCGAGGAACTCATGGGTGGCTTGAGGAAGCTCTGGATCGAGCGTGAGCAGGAGGTGGAGGAATCAGTGGCTGCTTTTAAGCAAAGTGGTGAGGAATTGAAGAAGGAGCTGGAGGATTTCGTTGCCCGGTGACCCATCGACGAGTACAGACAGTAGTGACCTAGATTGCTGTCTGCAATTTCCTTTCTCTTGCCCCCGTGTCTTCCGGGCTTTGCAGCATGTGGCATTTTAAATTATCCGGAATATGTAAGACAATTATTATCTGCGCCATTGTAAATTTGTCATCGTATTATCCGTTGCCATTTTATTTGTGGTCGTATTATCCGTTGCCCTATGTGGCAATTTAAATTAGGGCGGAATACGAGTTGAAAACATGAACAAAGCAAATGATGCCATGGGATCACAAGCAAACACCCTCCGTCTAGGTGCTTTAATTAACCCATTAATGGAGAAGTTGTGAGCGAGGCGGGCGGCGGCTGGTGCATGGGGGTCAAAGGCATCGCTTCCTGATGAGCATGGGCGGCCTTGCTGCTCGCACGTATCCCGTCGAGCCTGCGAGGTGGATAGGATGCACGCATCCCGTCGAGCCTGCGCGGCGGACTGCTCGCATGCTTCACGTCGAGCCTGCATGGCGGACTTCTCGCGCTCGTCTCGTCTAATCAAATAGTTGCACGCACGCCACCAAGTATGGTTAAATTTCAACATGGTTAATATAATACAACCATTTGTGGTATTAACATGTCAGCTTTTTGTTTCAAAAAGGACTTCATTGGCTACTAATGTGTGCGCCTCTTCTCAAACTGGACGGGTTTCTTACCACGACATATATGTGCCATGTCATGAAACCATGCCAAGTTTCATGTTTTTTGGGTGACTTTTTGATTTAGTGGGATTGAAAAACCAAGATTCTCTTTCAGGACGACGACAAGTTTGTAATTCATTCTCATTCCTTAAACGGGACCAAAACATGCACCCAATGACACATGTACGATTTCCCTCCCATTTTTCTTCACTGGAGCATGCGATTGTATTCAAATTTGCATTATGGACTACATTAAATGAATAGAAAACTTAGTAATTAGTAATATATACACAATGGCCAAACAAACCCTGAACAGTTTCAAATTTCAGCTTGACACTCCTGTTATTCTATGTTGCTTGTAGAAAACAAAGTTCAAGGTGAGAAGAGGCATCCATTATTGTTTTGCCCACAAGAGGGGCATGTTTCCCTACCGGAGCCACGAGGGTTGTGACATACTCTAGTTTGTAAAAGCCTTGTAATATAGCTTGGCCCAAATTGGACAATTATATGTACCATGTAGTGACACCATGCCAAGTTCCATGATTTCCTGGTGAGTTTTGGATTTACAGACATTTAAAAAACCGAGATTCGCAATGTTTGTGGCCAAGCCAGGACGGGGAGACAGTTGAATTCGTTCCCATTCGTTCCATGGGACCTAAACATGCACCCCAAGGAAACATGTACATTTTTTCTAGCCATTTTGGTGCACTGGAGCATGTATTTGTAGTTCGGATTTGAATGATGGACATTAAATGCCTAGAAAATTCAATTAATGAATAAAAAGGTCAAACAGACCCTGAATAATTTCGAAGTTCAGCGCGAATCCCCAGTTGTTCCGTGTCGCGTGTAGAAGAAAATACGTGGCTAGAAGAGGGAGTGATTATCGTTTGGCCCACAAGAGGACACGTTTCCCTATCGAAACCACGAGGGTTCTTGCGACAGGCTCCAGTTTGTAAGAGGTTTGTACTAAAGCTTGGCCCAAATTGGCAATGTTTTTACCACCGCATATATGTGCCATGACGTGACACCATGCCACCTTTGGTGACTTTCTAGTGAGTTTAGGATTTATGGGGACTTAAAAACTGAGATTTGAAATGTTTGAGGAAGAGCCAGGACACCGGTACAGTTGTAATTCGTTCCCATTCCTAGCATGAGACCTAAACATGCACCCCAAGGACACATGTATAATTTTTCTAGCCATTTTGGTGAACTGGAGCATGTATTTGTAGTTCAGATTTGAATTATGGACATTAAATGCCTAGGAAACTCAATTAGTGTATAAAAAGGCCAAACGAACCCTGAATAAGTTTAAATTTCAGCACGGATATCATGTCGTTCCATGTTACCCGTGGAAGAAAATACAAGGCGAAAAGAGGCAGTGATTACCTTTCGCCCAAAGGGGAATACGTTTCCCTATCAAAACCACGAGGCTTCTTTGAGAGAAGCTCCAGTTCTTGTAAGAGGTTTGCAATAAATCTTGGCCCAAATTGGACAATGTTTTTACCACGACATATGCCATGACGTGACACCATGCCACCTTTGATGACTTTCTGGTGAGTTTAGGATTTATGGGGACTTAAAAACAGAGATTCGAAATGGTTGAGGACGAGCCATGAGACTAGTACAGTTGTAATTCATTCCCATTCCTGGCATGGGACCTAAACATGCACCCAAGGACACATGTATAGTTTTTCTAGCCATTTTGGTGAACTGGAGCATGTATTTGTAGTTCCGATTTGAATTATGGACATTAAATGCCTAGGAAACTCAATTAGTGTATAAAAAGGCCAAATGAACCCTGAATAAGTTTAAATTTCAGCACAGATATCCTGTTGTTCCATGTTGCCCGTAGAAGGAAATACAAGGTGAAAAGAGGCAGTGATTACATTTCGCCCACAAGGGGGGCATGTTTACCTATCGGAACCACGAGGCTTCTTTCAGAGAAGCTCCGGTTTGTAAGAGGCTTGTAATAAAACTTGCCCCATAATGGACGAAAAAAATTCCTCGACATATAAGTGCGATGTTGTGACACCATGGCAGGTTTCATTATTTTCAGCTTAGTTTTGGATTTAGGGGGATTTAAAAACTGAGATTCTTCTCACGAAATGTTTTCAAATAGCACACAGTTCATGGACGAAAGCCGATATTCAATGAAAACTTCATGGAAACCATATTTTAAAGTTTCATAAAAATCTGAAAAAATGTGGGATGTCAAGAAGGTGATGTTTTATTGCGACAGAAAATTTTAAGTTGAAAACATTACGAGATGTGAGCTATGAAAAAGAAAAATTCTGCCCTGAATAGTGACATTACTATTTGGGACTATTCAACACTGATTTTGTCTTTTTCATAGCTCACATCTCGTAATGTGTTTCAACTTAAAATTTTGTGTGGCAGTAAAACATCATCCTCTTAACATCCCGCATTTTTTTGAAACTTCAAAACATCTTTTTCTCATGGTTTTCACCGGTTTCCACTGAATGTTGGTTTTCGTATGATCTTCCCCCCACCCCCCGCTGCGCGCGTGATCTGAGTCCTGCGTTCTGACTGGCCAGAACCCAAACCACACGGATCGTACATGTGCACCGTTGGATGCTCCCAGATCAAACAACAACCATGAGCCCTTTCGACAGCACATGCAGTACATGGGTAAGCACTGTGCGCATGCGTCGTGTAGCTCACACTTCCTTCTCTACTAGGTTTTCATTCAAAACAGGCTACCGTTTCTCACCACTCCTCTCATCGGTTTCCGGCCTCTTCTCCCAGATATGCATGATGTAGATGTTCGTTTAATTCTTATAGTTCATCTCATCTAAAATCAATTAGTTTTATAAAAGAACTATTTTAAGATTCATGGAATTGTGCATTGTAAAGGTAAAAACAAAAAGTGACAATTCATTTAGAAAAAAAGGTTTGGGTAATTAAGATATGGAAGATTCTAGAGAACAAAGGAGAAGTGCTTGTGTTTTAAGGTTTGTGCATTACGCTTAAGTTCAACCATGGAGTCTTCTAGATTGTACATATGGCAGAATCTGGTGGAATGTAGATGATATCCAACGGCCAGTAGTGCTCGGATTTGCCATCTCTGTACCATTGGATTAGCTTCATCCAACGAGCAACTTTCATAGTTATTCGCACACTATATAGGTGTACAGATGTATAGATGTATATATATATATAGATGTGAGCCATGCTAGACAAAATAAAGTTTGAGCGCATGCGTGGGACGACCCCCCCCCCCCGCCGCCTCGAAGTTGGGAAACTGACATCATAGGTATTGTTCAGTTTGTAATGTAGTTGGTGTGGCCCATCGAAGTTGTGCATTTGGGATTTAAACACATCATACACCATCGTACTATAACACCCTCGATGCGACTATAGCTCCCACGTTCGAGGCACGACTTAGAGGCATAATCGCATTGAAGGCATATGTCGCAAGTTAGGCAATCTTCACAACATCCCTTGTAATATAAATCATAAAGGGGAGATAACATAGTTGGCTTACACTCGCCACGTCAATCAAGTACATAAATAACATCACATCATCCAAACACTCATGGCCCGACTACGGCGCCAAAATAAAAGAGAACCCAACATGCGACACGGTCCCAATCACCCCCAACTGGGCACCACTACTGATCATCAGGAAAGGAAACATAGTAACGTTGAGAGTCCTCGTCGAACTCCCACTTGAGCTCATACGCGTCTCCTGGAGCGGAATCATCAGGCCCTGCATCTGGTGTAATAGTGATCTGTGAGCCACAGGGACTCAGCAATCTCGCACCCTCGCGATCAAGACTATTTAAGCTTATAGGTAAGGCAAGGTAATTATATGTGGAGCTGCAGCAAGCGACTAGCGAGTATGGTGGCTAACTTATTCGCAAAAGAGAGCGAGAAGAGGAGGCAAAGCGCGAGCGAGAAACTAGAGAGCAACCTGCGCAAACATTACTCCAACACCGTGTCCACTTCCCGGACTCCGCCGAGAAGAGGCGATCACGGTAACACACTCAGTTGATTCATTTTAATTAAGTTAAGGTTCAAGTTATCTACAACCGAACACTAACAAATTCCCATCTGCCCATAACCGCGGGCACGACTTTCGAAAGTTCAATCCCTGCAGGGGAGTCCCAACTTAGCCCATGACAAGCTCTCACGGTCAATGAAGGAATAGACCTCCTCCCAAGACATTCCGATCAGACTCGGTATCTCGGTTCTTCAAGACACTTCGACAGGTTAAAACAAGACCAGCAACACCGCCCGAATGTGCCGACAAATCCCAATAGGAGCTGCACATATCTCTTTCTCAGGGCACACTCAGATGAGCGCTCCATACAACTAAAACCAAACCTCGAGTTTCCCCGAGGGGGCGCTGCACAGGACTCTAGTTTGGACCAACACTCAGAGGAGCACTGGCCCGGGGGGGTTTAAAATAAGATGACCCTCGGGCTCCGGAAACCCAAGGGAAAAAGAGGCTAG
>NC_041390.1:317026400-317029065 GCF_002162155.2 Triticum dicoccoides
TAAAACAAGACCAGCAACACCGCCCGAATGTGCCGACAAATCCCAATAGGAGCTGCACATATCTCTTTCTCAGGGCACACTCAGATGAGCGCTCCATACAACTAAAACCAAACCTCGAGTTTCCCCGAGGGGGCGCTGCACAGGACTCTAGTTTGGACCAACACTCAGAGGAGCACTGGCCCGGGGGGGGGGGGGTTTAAAATAAGATGACCCTCGGGCTCCGGAAACCCAAGGGAAAAAGAGGCTAGGTGGAAAATGGTAAGACCAAGGTTGGGCATTGCTGGAAAAGCTTTAAACAAGGCGAACTATCAAGGGGTTCCCATTATAACCCAACCGCGTAAGGAACGCAAAATCCGGGAACATAACACCGATATGACAAAAACTAGGGCGGCAAGAGTGGAACAAAACACTACGCAAGAGGCCGAGCCTTCCACCCTTTACCAAGTATATAGATGCATTAAGATAACATAGCAATATAATAATATCCCAACAAGTAAATAAATGTTCCAACAAGGAACGGCCTCCAATCTTCACCTGCAACTAGCAACGCTATAAGAGGGGCTGAGCAAAGCGGTAACATAGCCAATCAACGGTTTGCTAGGACATGGTGTGTTAGGGGTTTGACATGGAAATTTGGGAGGCTTGAAAGCAATTGGTAGGCATCGTAGCAATGGCATAGCAAAAGAGCGAGCAAACTAGCATAGCAAAGATAGTAGTGATTTCGAGGGTATGATCATCTTGCCTGCACAGTTGTCAGAGTTGACTGGATCCTCGAAAGCAAACTCAATGGGCTCCTCGTTAGTGAACTCATCTCCCGGCTCTACCCAAACAAGACAAACAAGCAACAAGGATACAATCAACCACGTGCAAGGATCAAGCAATATGATGCAATGATGATATGCTATGCGGGATGCGATGCGGGATGCATATGCAAGATATGACAGGAAATGCAAGAACCTGGCCTCAACTTGGAAATCCAAGTGTGCCACTGGAAAGATGAGATGAAATCGCTTGAAAACGATATAAAGAACGCCGGAATCGGAGTTACGGTTTGGAAATGGCAAGCGATTCAAAAATGACACCGGTCTGCGATTTACAGCAAGTAGCCATCTAAATGCAATGAGATGAACATGCTACAGCACCCAAACATGACAACAAAATACATGGCAGGGATGCATTCAAGATGATTAACAAAAGTCTAGCACTGAGCTACGGCCAATTCATCCATTAACTGGTTCAAATAAGCATGGCAAAAATTCATATGGCAAACAGATCTCAAACTTAGTGAAATTAACACTTGTCTGGAATTTCAGATCAGGTTGCACTGTTCGGAGCAACAAAACTACATGCTACAGGACCTGAACATGGCAAAGTAAAGCATGCCGTGGAGCTACGCAAAGATCTTAACAAAAGTCCTTTAGTGACCTTGAGCCAAAAGGGATCAGAAAATACAATTGCAAGCTTGTGAACATGGCAAAAACATAATCAGTTTTCAGACTTAGTGAAAACTGACACATGCTGAAACATAACTCAAGTAGGCATGTTTACGAGCTGGATGCACTCACTACGGTGCAAGTCATGGCAAGACAAGCATACATCCATCGAGAAGGCACAAAATACAAGCTAGACATGGCAAGAACAATAGCATAGCATGCACGGATCAACTACAACATCATCAGCAAAATTGCAAACAAGTTGACAATCTGCCGAGATTCACAAAGTAGCAAAAGTAGAGCTCGATTGACTCAAGCTAGGCTGCTCCATAATTGCAAACAAAGACATGGATGGATATAGCACTACAATATTAACAAAACATCCTTACTGATCATCCTCAAAAGAGGCACGGATCACTAGGAAACAACATGAACATATGGCATCATGAGATAAACAGGTCAAGGACTTAGTGGAATTGCTAAGTCCCTGAAAACAGAATTACTAAGTGCACCACTTTGCAAGCTTGCACTAGTCACCACACACATCACAAAAATGCATGGGTTGCACCTCTGGAAAGATGACAAAACCCTTAACAAAACATATGTAGAGCATCAGGGCATATCATACCCACATTAATAATGGCAAAAATGACAAAAACCTAAATGGAGCAGCAGATCTGACAATTATCTCAAGTAGCCCTCTTCTAACAGCATTTCGGGCATCAAGATGAACTCAAATGAAAATGATGCAATGGAATGAAATGATGTACCCTCTGAGATGAACATTTTGATATGCTATATGCATGAATTGGAACTACGGATGCAAAGTTACGGGCTGCGAACAGGAGCACTTGGATCTGTGATTTTCCGTGACTTAGAAGAAATTTACCCCGCGCGGATCTAGGGTTTGACCCGGCGCGCAAACCGAGGATCGCCGGGATCTGGCCGGAGTGGCGTCGCGGTGGCTGGAGTAGGCCGGTGACGGCGAGGATGGTGCGGGGCGGCGCGGGGACCGAGGTGGCGGTGGTGGTCGGCGGCCGGAGACGAGGAGGCGGAGCCGGGCGGCGAGGATGGCGGCGGCCAGAGTGGTGGCGGCTTGAGGGCGCGGCGACGGTGGCGGCGGTCCCCCTCACCGGAGATGGCGCGCGGCGGCAGGGTGGCCGGTGACGGGGAGGGTGCGAGCGGTCGGGCGCGACGGGATCTGGGCCTCGGGGGCCGGGGACGGGCCTCCC
>NC_041390.1:317029268-317045781 GCF_002162155.2 Triticum dicoccoides
CTCCCGGGCCGGCGGCGGGACAGGCGGCGGCGGGTCACGTGGCAGCGTGGGAGTGGGCGCGGGCAGCGGAGCGGACGTGTCCGGTCCGTCCGGACGTGTCCGACGGCGGCGGAGGAGATATTTAGGGTTTTGGGGAGGAAGGAGATCCGAATTTCGGGGGGGGGGGTGTTTAAATAGGCATAGAGGGAGCTAGGAGAGTCCAAATGAGGTGCGGTTTTCGGCCACGCGATCGTGATCGAACACTCTAGATGATGGAGCAGGTTTAGGTGGGTTTTCGGGCAAATTGGAGGGGTGTTGGGCTGCAACACACACAAGGCCTTTCCGGTCCCTCAGTTAACCGTTGGAGTATCAAACGAAGTCCAAATGATACGGAACTTGACATGTGGTCTACCGGTAGTAAACCAAGGCCGCTTGGCAAGTCTCGGTCCAATCCGGAAATGTTTAATCCCCACACACGAAAGAAAGCTAGAAATGACCACCGGAGGAGAACGAAGCGCCGGAAAGCAAAACGGACAACGGGGAAAGTGCACGGATGCATGAGACGAACACGTATGCAAATGCAAAGCACATGATGACATGATATGAGATGCATGACAACGACCACAACACACAGAGACAAAGACCCGAACCCGAGAAAATAAAATAACTTAACGCCGGAAACGGCAAGAGTTGGAGTACAAAATGGGAAAGCTACATCCGGGGTGTTACACGTACCCATACATATTTTGGATCGCATGCAGTGTATACGGGGTCTTCTAATCGACCACGTCTCCCTTGTGTGGTTTTTTGTGACGACACGAATATCTGTGGGCTCCCCGAGTGTATATATATCATCCCTTTGACTGATAATGAGGGGTATGTGTTGGCCATGAATGGAATCCTCCTAGGTCATGTTAGGGCCGGTCACCGTCAAATGTCGGTCAACCAAAACTCGAGCTCATGCGCTGTCAGGATTCCCTCCTAGATGCTCGGATTGCTGGGTTCGACCTACATCAAACCCTGCGTACGTATCTCGTCCTTAAGTACCTTGCCTTCATGGTTGTTGTCTGTATTGAGAGGTAGGCACCACATCTAAAATGTACATTATTCTATATTGAAAACACACATCACCCCTTCCCAACGTACATCATTTTGGGCCGCATGCAAGAGGTGCTGGTTTTGTGGTCCCTCTCGTGCGATTTTTATGATGGTTCAATCTATTGGCCCAAGCGGTTTATCGACAACAACAACTGCCATTTGACCAAACAAAAGATTCATTGGTTCGTCTTATGGTAGGTCATGGCGACATGCATGTATGACCAAATTATCGATCATTACGTGCATCCACACCGCTGACACGAAGTGGGAGGTGGTGGGCCAAGCATCCTAGATAGGTACAACATTATGTCATTATATATATCCTAGCTAGGTGGTTGTTAGGGTGCTTTCGGGTTTGCGAGGTAGGTGCCACCAAAGTTATGCATTGCGTATTTAAAGTTTTAAACATCCCCAATATTTGTGCATATATTTGGCCACTTCCAGGTGGTTCTTGACTTCTGGCCCCTCTCATCGGTCTTCAATGATGCGCCCAACCGTGGGCCCGCGGGGTCAAAGTTGTGCATTGGAATTTTGAACATCACAGACCACCCTTCTTAATCATATATATTTGGGCCACATACTGGTGTGGCTGTCTTTTGACCCTCTCTAATGTTATTTTTTGCTGCAAATACTCTGATGACCCTCAAAGGACACGGGGTATAATATCTTAACCGTGTGCGATACAAGTGCGATGTGAATCACCACGACCGCGCAAGCACGAGCAAATTAAGGTGGAGGTACTGGCTCAACTGTGTGCGATGCAAGTGCGCTGAAATCACCACGACTACGCAAGCACGAGCAAATTAAGGTGGAGGTACTGGCTCATCCGTGTGTGATGCAGGTGCGTTGAAATAACCACGACCATGCAAGCGCGTGCAAAGGGTGGAGGTACTGGCTCAACCGTGTCCGATGCAAGTGCGCTGAAATCACCACGACGGCGCAAGCGCGAGCAAAGAGTGGAGGTACTGGCTTAACCGTGTGCGATGCAAGTGCACTGTAAAACCAGCACCTGTGCAAGCTAAAGGAGGGTAAGTTTATTTGGAAATTAGGACGAGCCATGTGCGATAGACCAGCTAGCTAGAAATATAAAAAAACTACCCGCCTTGAGCATTGCAAAATCAGTGGATCCGCGCCACTTTTCCTTATTACCATACACGCATATTGTTATTGGACCGTGCGCAATCTTGGGCACTCCCGCCCCGCATCAGTTCCTTTAGCCAAATCACTACTCTAAGTACTGTTGCAAGCCAATTCATATTTTATTTTTGCATTATATCTACTGTATTCCTACTTTGCTATGGGTTATACTCCCCGATAAAGTCCATAGATCCATCAAAATAAGCACACAACACAAAGAAAACAGAATCTGTCAAAAACAGAACAGTCTCTAGCAATCTAGAAACTTCATATACTTATTTAACTCCAAAAATTCTAAAACATTAGGACAATGTAGGCAATTTGTATATAAATCTTGTGTAAAAAATTCAGAATTTTTTGTCGCTTCAGTGAATTTTCATCACTATTTTACTGGATGCAAAAGTTTATGTTTTTGAACAAGATCAAATAACCTATCACAACAGAGGCATAATTCCACAAACACTCAACAACAAAAAGAAAAAGGAAAAAAATAAATTCTATTCATTGGGTTTCCTCCCAACAAGCACTATCATTTTACGCCCCTAGCTAGACATAATTCATAGATTCAAGTATTATCATCTTTATATCGAAATCCATAGGATTGCCTCATGATTGAGTCATATGGTGGCTTGATTCTTGATCTAGGGAAGTATTCCATACCCTTAGTGGAAACTGAAATTTAATATTGCCTTCTTTCATATCAATCACGACACCTATAGTGCGTAAAAACGGTCTACCAAGTAGATTGGGACAAGATGGATTGCAATCAATATCAAGAACAATAAAATCTATGTGCACATAATTCCTATTTGCAAGAATAAGAACATCATTAATTCTTCCAAAAGGCTTTTTAATAGTAGAATCCACCGGGTGCAAATTAAGAGAACATTCTTCAATATCGGTAAGACTAGGCACATCACATAAAGATTTCGGAATTGTGGAAACACTAGCACCCAAGTCACATAAGGCAAAGCATTCATAATTTTAAATCTTGACTTTAATGGTGGGTTCCCATTTGTCATGTAATTTTCTAGGAATTGAAATCCCTAATTCCAACTTTTCTTCTAAAGCTTTCATCATGGCATCTACAATATGTTTAGTAAAAGCTTTATATTTTTCATAAGCATGGGGTGAATTTATCATGGATTGCAAAAAATAAATACAATCAATCAAAGAGAAATTATCATAATTAAAGTGTTTGTAATCGAAAAGAGTGGGCACTTCACTAGTTAAAGTTTTGACCTCTCCAAACCCACTTTCATTAATTTTTTCATCAAGATTTTCACCCTCCAAATTATGGAGACGCCTTCTAAATAAAGTTGACTCTTCTTCAGTCCCTTTATCATCAATTTGAATTTTACTAAACAAAGAATCAATAGAAGAAACACCAATCATTTGAAGATCTTCATCATTTTTATGAAAGCAATCGGTAGAAAACGCTCTTTCTAAAAATTATCTTTTAGCTCTAAGCATAGAGATTCTATTCTTACTTTCATCCATAGAAACATGTAAAGCTTTAATTGATTCTTTAACTTTAGGCAAAAAAAATTTCAACTTGAGATTTTCTACGTCATGAGAAATTCTATCAATGCTTCTAGACATATCATCAATCTTATTCAACTTTTTTTTGATCCTATCGTTGAAAACCTTTTGAGAATTGATAAATTATTGAATATTATTATCAATATCAGAGGTGTTCCTACTATTATTTTAAGAAGGATTACCATACGAATTACCATAATTATTAGAGGAATCTCCAGGAAAATCCTAGGATTAAAATTACCTCTATAAGCGTTGTTATTAAAATTGTTTTGCGAGACATAATTCACATCTACGGGATCATTATTTTTCTCAATGAAAGGAGATAAAGCCACATCATTCAGATCAATAGGAACACTTCTATTAGAAACAAATTTCATAAGAGCATCAACTTTTTTACTCAAAGAATTTATTTCTTCAACCGAATTAACTTTTTTTACTAGTGGGTGCTCTTTCGGTATGCTATTGTGAATAATTTGCCATAATATTATCTAGAAATTTATTAGCTTCACCCAATGTAATTTCCATAAAAGTACCACCCGCGGTGGAATCTAAAAGATTTCCAGAAACAAAATTCAATCCCGCATAAATTTTTTGTATGATCATCCGAAGATTTTAACCATGAGTAGGACAATTTCTTAGCATCAATTTCATTTTTCCCAAGATTGCGCAACATGTTAATGCTCAAGTTGCTTAAAATTCATGATCTGAGTTCTAAGGGAAATAATTCTCGCAGGCGGGAAATCCTAGTAATAAAAGCATCCTTGCACTTATCCCAAGAATCGATACTATTGCGAGGCAAAGAAGAAAATCAAATGTTTGCATGATCCCGCAAAGAGAACGGAAATAATTTGAACTTCACAATATCATTGTCCACATCTTGTTTCTTTTGAATATCACATAATTCTATGAATGTGTTAATATGGGACACGACATCCTCATTAGGAGTACCGGAAAATTGATCTTTCATGTCAAGATTCAACAAAGCAAATAAGAAAAAGAATAGACCCAGGGGCCATAGATTTCACTAGTGGCTTTTCTCGAGAAAAATAGCATATGGCGGGTAAACAAATTACCATCGGGAAATTGATAAAACTTCAAATAATTATGACGATATCCAGGCAATGATCATTATATAGTCATCACGTCCAAGATTAGTAGACCAACACCTTCCTAGATCTACTACTATTACTCCACACATCGACCGCTATCTAGCATGCATCTAGTGTATTAAGTTCATGGAAAAACAGAGTAATCCAATAAGACAATGACATGATGTAGACAAGATCTATTCATGTAGGGATAGACCCCATCTTGTTATCCTTAATAGAAACTATCAATACTTGTATTTGCTGCCCCTTCTGTCACTAGGAGAGAACACCACACAACCAAACCCATCACAAAGCACCTCTTCCCATGGCAAGAAAAAATGATCTAGCTGGCCTGACTAAACCAAAGATTCTAACAAGAAATACGAGGCTATAAGTAATCATGCATATAAGAGATCAAAACTCAAATAACTTTCATGATTAAAATAGATCTGATCATAAACTCGAAGTTCATCGGATCCCAACAAACACACCACAAAAAGAGTTACATCAAATAGATCTCCAAGATACCGTTGTATTGAAACCAATATAGAGAGAGGAAGCCATCTACCTACTGCCTAAAAACCCGTAGGTCTACAATGAACTACTCACACATCATCGGAGAGGCACCAATGAGGATGATGAACCCCTCCATGATGGTGTCTAGATTGGATCTGGTTGTTCTGGAACTCGCGGCGACTGGAATTGTGTTTCATTGACTCCCCTAGGGTTTTTGGCTTTTCAGGGTATTTATAGAGCAAAGTGGCGGTGCAGCACGCGACCGAGGTGAGCACAACCCACCAGGGCGCGCCTGGGGCCCCAGGCATGCCCAGGTGGGTTGTCCTCCCCTCGGAGCCCCCTCTGGTACTTCTTTGGCCCAACTTGTGTCTTCTAGTCCAGAAAAATTCTCCAAAAAGTTTCGCTGTGTTTGGACTCCATTTGGTACTGATATTTTTTAAAGTAAAAAACTAGCAAAATAGCAACTCGCAATAGGCACTATGTCAATAGGGTAGTCCCAAAAAATGATATAAAGTTGCTATAAAATGATTGTAAAACATCCAAGAATGATAATATAACAACATGGAAAAAGAAAAAATTATAAATACATTGGAGATGTATCAGCGGTCGCCAAGGGCAAGTTCACCATGGAGGGCATTGCCGCCATGATGGCTGTCAGCATCGGAGAGGTGGTCGATGTTGCTGCCATCGCCCTCTGGGCAGCACCCCAAGAGCATGCCATCTTCCTCGAAGACCTTGACGAAGAACGTCGCTGCTCCATCATACTTGAAGTGGAGGGTATGCCTCCCCTGCAGGCCGCGGGTGCGGGTGAATGTCTGCCACCCACGGTTCAGGAACATGTTGCCCGTGGGTGTGACCTCGACCTCCACCCATGAGGCCTTGCTGCAACTTCCATCGGATTGCAGCCACAGGACACCGGGCCCTCCAGCCAGCAACTCGTCCGCAAAGAAGCGGGGGAGGTTTTCGGATTCAGGGCTCCACAGACCCAAGAAGGTTTGAACTCTGGGGCATGTCCGGAGATGCCCAACCAGCTCAAGTTTCAAGCTCACCACCACATGGCCTAGAATCGTCGAGTACATGCGAGCGGGGAAGAAGATGAACATGGCAGTTTACCCAGGTTCGGGCCATCTTGTGGTGTAAACCCTACTCCTGCTTTGTGGCGGATTGGCCTCATGAGGAGGTTTGAGGATGAACTAGTACAGTGGGTGAGCTACCTCAAGAGGGCTTAGGAAGTGAGCATGGAACGGCTCCCTTCCCTTTCTATGGTGGATGCTAGTCTATATTTATAGTAGACTTGGTCTTCTTCCCTCGAAACTTAGGAGAGAAGTGATCCCACAATGGCCAATTCAAAAGGGGAAAAGTAGTACATCTTATCCTAACGAAAGGTGGTCTTCGCCTGCAATGCTTCTGGTCATGATGCAATAGTGGGCTCGGTGATGACATCCTTCCTCCTGAGCTCGTGGTCTTGGTCTTGTTGCATCGGAATGGAAACCTTTGGGGGATTCCTTGGGAACCAACACTCATCCTTGTATCCTTAGCACCAAAGACGAAACTACATCCTTTGTGCCCGTTGGCGCTCGCCAAGCCTTGGTCGTCATGGATCATGTCATCGCAGCCTCATGAGGCTGGGCGCCTGCATAGAAATCTCCGCTTATCGGTAGGAAGGATCCAAGAGCTGCTCCCTCGGGAGCAGTTGGCGTCGTCCGCCACACGAGGCTGGGTGGCCTCACGAGGGTCTTGTCTTGGGGGATCTTGCAGCTGGGCGTACCAGGCCGTTGAAGGAGCCACCCCATGGGCCGCCCGCAGGCAGATCTAGGCATCCCCAATCCCAAAACACCGAGAGTAGCCCCAGGCCCAATGCGCGCTTGAGGTAGCTTCTAGGCGAAGCCAAGGGGAAAGGGCGAAGTGCCGTGGAGCCCAATCGCCCGCGGGCCAAGGCCAATGCGTGGCGCTTGATGGGACACAGATGCCTCCACTATGCCATGTTGGCTTGGCAACTACCCATGCTGACAAAAGGCTAGCGCCCACCGCAGAGCCATAATTGCTCCCTCTCACCATGCTCCGAATCCCCTTCTCTAAGCCAAAAGCTTCTCTAGATCCAATTGCAACTTCACCCCCTTCCTTCTCCATCCTCAACACCGGGGACTACGCGAAAGGCGCTCGGGAAGTCAAAGCCCGCGGCCGGGTCCACGAGCTCCTCCTCTCCTGTGCCAGCACTTGGCGCGTCCCCTATCACCGGGGTGGGGCATCTCGACTCCGTGCTCCTGTAGACGGCGAGCGAAGACAACGAGTGGGGCAAGACCGTGATCTGGGCTGGCTCCGCTGAGCAGAGGACCTTGGCCCAGATGGTCTACCCCTTCTTCCTCCACAACATCTTCGCAGGGCTCGTCCTCGACCATAACAAGATCCATTCTCTTCACCTTCAACCCAACTCCATCCTCCTCCTGTCCATCTTCGCCTTCTACCACTACTGCAGGAGACTGCTAACGCGACACTACAATCAGAGACCATTTGCTGAAACTGTGTGCGATGCAATAATCGCAAACGGTGGCGTAAAAAACCCGTCAAAAAAGGTGCAAAACGTTTGCGATGATGTATGCATCAAACGCAGTTCAGGTTTTAGTTGCATGTGCGATGAAGGGCATACGATTAATCAACTCAAACTATCTGCGATGAGGCAGAACAACAGAAACGGGCAACCATAACAATGTGTGTGCGATGCCGGACACACAGTTAATCCATTCGAACTGTCTGCAATGAGGTAGAACAACAGAAACGGGCAGCCATATCAATGTGTGTGCGATATACGACATATGGTTAACTCAGACGAACTGCTTTCGATTAGGGAACACAACAGAAACGGTTCAACTTAACAAGATGTGTGTGATATGCAGCATACATTTCACATGAATAAACTATTTGCGATGAGCCAATAGGACACAAACGAGTCGTGTAAACAAGATGTGTGTGATATGTGGCAAACAGCCGACTCGGATGAACTGCTTGCGATGAAAAATTACAACACAAACGGTCAATACAGCTACTTCGTGTGTGATTCTGTGTGTACAAAAAACTTTGAAAAATGCAAACTAGTTGCTTGCGGTGGCTAGGAGTATCGCACACGATGCGTCTGCGAGTACTCGTGTGTGATGATTAGTATGTTACACATACGTTTCCTTATGTGGACATGTGTGTGAATTTGCATTATGGACAATTAATATGCAAATGGCTTCTGGACATCGGGCACACGCTTAAACTCAATGAACAGTGTATGATACTAATACTAATACTTTAAATGAAAATTTATGAACTTGGGTAACATCATTTGAGTAACATATATATAGTGGTTACACTATTATACAAAAGGAGGAACTTCATAACACGGGTTCGACAACCATATGGTCCATATCTACATACTTAACATAGTAACAACTATCCTATTTTAAGAGGCTAAGGGCCATCAACCATATGGTCCATATCTACATACTTAACATATATAGTAACAGCTAGTACATTTTAAGAGGTTGAGGGCCAACAACCACAACTATCCATTGGAAGCAGCTTGATCACAGTGACTCGACATCTCGTCAATGAAAAGGAAGAGCCCTCCTATGCCTTGGTAGAGCAGGAGTAGAACAGCGTCTCCAATTTTCCAATATGGATGCGTTGCCACGAGAAGCGAGAACTTGTTAATTTGATGGTTCCATTTTTGCGGGAAATGCAGTACCTTGCAATCACTTTGGCGTTATTAGCAGGCGCAAGAATTCGACCACGCCGGGAAATCAATCCAGGAACAGCTATAAGGGGCAATTTATGTTGACATGTAGAATAAAAACAATTGTAACATATCGTTGAATATATATATATATATATATATATATATATATATATATATATAGTTTATGAGCATCAACATTAAAATAAGACTTTGTACCAGCGCTTTGTGCACACAATTGGTCTTGTTTAGTGTGTGCACGATAGGTCTAAGTAATCCCATCCAAAATCCAGCGTTCATATGATGTGATATCTCTATCAGATTATCAACAAAGTTTATGACATGCTTCAAGTCCTTCCAGTGAAATTTGGTACGCTTAGTAACATACACATCGTTCACTATGCATCCAACATATCCTGCTTAAAAGGTGGAAATGTATTATTTATTCAGAACATGGCAGAAGAATATAGTGTGCATAAATTGGTAAACAAAATTTGTTACTGCCTAGGAGCAGAGTCGGAAAATGATATCACAATTGGTTGCTTAAATGGTGATCAATTGGTTGTTTAAATAGTAATATGACAACACGGAGAAAGTTGAAAGGACACTAACCTCGATCAGACTTTGATCGACTGATGACGTTGGGGAAGTAAACATCCATGTTAATTAGACCAGGCTGTGGTGATGAAGCTATGTACCTAGGGTAGGGTCATGGACCAGTCCAAGATACCCTCCCCAAGGACATCTCTACAAAGAATCAGAAGCAGTCGAAGAGAAACCATCATCCACTCGACCATGGAGACGCGCTCACTCGACCACCTTGAAGACACTCGACCATCAGAAGATGAGGAACCCTCCACTCTGCAACGGTCAGGACTTAAACCATAGCATTGTGAGCATTTATGACACTTTACTGTAGACGTTACCAGTAACGCCTTTCCTTTATGAGCATTGAACCCTGTGTAACAGAGGGCAGCCGGGGTCCTGGCGCACTCTATATAAGCCACCCCCTCCTCTGGGACAAGGGTTCGCACTTTCTGTAATTCACACACATATATTCAGTCGACCGCCTCAGGGCTCCGAGACGTAGGGATGTTACTTCCTCTGAGAAGGGCCTGAACTCATAAACTCGTGCGTACAACTCCTCCATAGCTAGGATCTTGCCTCCTCATACTTACCCCCATTCTACTGTCAGTCTTAGATCCACGACAGTTGGCGCCCACCGTGGGGCAGGTGTCTTAGCAACTTATTAGAGAAGTTGCAATTTTTCCTATCCCCATCATCATGACTCCAGGAGGAGGTTTGGCTGAGGGCCACGAGATCCATCTCAGCGCCCTCGTGTTTGTCGCCGACGACTCCGCTTGGCTTCAGGAGGCACCACTCGACGTCGATGCGCTCCCCGCCCGCGGGGTGACGCACTTTCACGCGTGCGTCCGCGGCGTCCTCCTGCGGCAACCGTCGACCCAGTAACAGTCGACTCCAACGGCTTTCCCCCTCCCTGCGACCCGTCGGAGCAAGTGCATCGGCCGGTCGAGGCTTCAACGGTGGGTGAAGCATGTGGTGGCTCGCTAGTCCGCCACCCCTCATGTCGCGGCGATCGAACCTGACGAGTCTCTCTATGGCCTGTTCGATCTGTTGACTGGCTCCGTAGAGACTGCATCCGAGCACGGCAGCAACGACTCGGCAGCGGAAGTCCTGGTGGTCAATGGACCACGTGGCCCTCCTGGCTTCGATCGTGAAGACGGATGTGACAGGAACGGCGGTCCATGGCGCGTTCACGAGGAGTACTGCCCCGAGCATCTCTCCTTGTAGCAGAGTGAAGAACTTCGTCGCCGAAACATGGATGCCCTGCATACTCCTATAGTTGGAGATACACCTGAGGCCCAGGCCTTGGAGCAGGCTCGCCTGGCCAATCTGGCTGAGCGCACTCGACTGGAGAACCTCCAGCGCGCGCTCGATGATCGCGCTCGTCAACGTGCTCCTGAGTCCAGCCGATGCCAACTTTTTCCACCTCCAGCTCAGGTATACCGAACACCGATCCAAAACCTAGCAGCTGCTGCCCGGATAGCAGAGTCGATTCAACCTTCCTAGTCAGAAGCTGGCCGAGGTCTGGCACAGATCAGGGCCTTGCTCCGGGCAGCAGAACAGCAGAATATGGCCGTGTCTCAGTCGCGGGATAGGATCCATAGCAGATCTGTGGTCGCAGATACGGTCCAGTCGGTCCATAGCCCGAGATCGCCCCCGAGGCATGAGGGACGTGGAGAGCGGCGTGATCAGTATAGAAACCAGGAGCAGTATGATCGTCGAGCCGATCGCGATGGTCGCCGTCGAGTGCCCACGCCTCCTCCAAGGAGTGGGTCATACGTGTCGCGGCCACATGAAGATAGGCTCCCTAACAGCGTCGGAAGAGGTATTCCAGTCGACCCCAGGGAGCCAGGCTTTGATGCGAGATCTATTCTCGTGCAGGGCTTGGTCGACAGAAACAGAGCTCACCGAGATGGCCATGACAGAGGCCCGCAAACCAGCAATAGGGTGCATCTCTCTGGCCCAGAGTGCTTCAGCAGATCTATCAGAGCTGCAGTGATTCCCCCAACTTCAGGTTGGCGACTGGAGTCAGTAAGTTCACCGGAGAATCCAAGCCTGACACCTGGCTCGAAGACTACCGAGTGGCTGTCCAGATTGGTGGCGGCAATGATGAGGTGGCCATGAAACACCTTCCTCTGATGTTGGAGGGCTCGGCTAGAGCGTTGCTCAATCAGTTGGCACCTGGCAGCATCTATACTTGGGAAGATCTCGCCCGAGTGTTTGTCAGAACGTTTGAGGGTACTTGCATACGGCTAGCAGGTTTGACAGAATTACAGTGTTGTGTCCAAAAACCGAATGAAACTTTGAGAGATTATATCTAGAGGTGGATCACCCTGCACCACACGGTGGAAGATGTGTCTGATCATCAGGCAATTTGTGCTTTCAAGGAAGGCGTAAGGTACCGGGAGTTGAATCTGAAATTCGGTCGGACAGGAAACATGACTCTGACTCGGATGATGGGAATTGCCACCAGGTATGCCAATGGTGAAGAGGAAGAGCGACTACGGAGCAGCAAGCACAAAGCAATCGCCCACGAAGCCGGAGGAGGAAACTCCAGTCGGAAACAAAAATGCAAGGCCGAACCAGCTGCTCCGGGTGAGGCCTTGGCTGTGGTTCAAGGAAAGTTCAAGGGGAAGCCCAAAGGCCGTGGAACCCCAAGAAAATGAAAGATCAAGATGGAAATGACATGTTGGATCTGCCGTGCCATATCCACACCAAAAAAGACGAAGAAGGTAATTTCATTTACCCAAAGCATACCACTCGATAGTGTCGTCTCCTGATCCAGCAGTTCCGAGAGAAACAGCCCAAGGAAAAGGAGAAGGAGGCAGACAAGGCTGAGACTGAAGGAGAAGATGATGATGGTTATCCTCACGTGAATTCCACTCTGATGATTTTTGCTGATGTTGAAAACAAGAGTCGATTGAAAGTCATCAACAGAGAAGTGAACATGGTCGCTCCGGCAACACCCAGTTACTTGAAATGGTCGCAGACTTCCATTACATTCGACTAGTCTGATCATCCAGCGCACATCGCCACCCCTGGGAGGCAAGCGCTGGTGGTCGACCCGGTGGTCGAAGGCACTCGACCGACAAAGGTCCTGATGGACGGTGGCAGTGGCTTGAACATTCTGTATGTAGAAACGTTGAAAGGAATGGGCATTCCGATGTCCAGACTCAGTGAAAGCCATATGAGTTTCCATGGGGTCATCCCAGGCAAGAAGGCTGCGTCCCTCGGTCAGATTGCACTCGACATGGTTTTCGGTGATGCCAAAAATTACCGCAAAGAAAAGTTGACGTTTGAAGTCGTGGATTTTCAAAGTGCGTATCATGAAATTCTAGGCAGGCCAGCTTATGCATGATTCATGGCTCGACCTTGTTACGTGTACCTCAAACTGAAGATGCCTGGTCCCAGAGGAGTGATCACTATCTCTAGTAATCGGAAAAAGGCGGAAGAGTGTTTCCAGAAGGGCTCAAAGATCTCCGATGCCCAGATGGCCGTGGTAGAATTGCAAGAATACCAGAAAAATGCAGACCCGAGTGACTTGTTGCGAGCCAAGAAGCCAGCCACAGATTCATCATTCCAGTCGTCTCGGGTGCCAATGCAGCCCCGACCCACATTTCGACCACACTCGACTCCAAATAGGAAGAAGCGCTCATCCAGTTCCTCCATGAGAACTGGGACATCTTTGCATGGAAGCCTTCTGACATGCTAGGTGTTCCCAGGGGACTGGCTGAGCATCATTTGCGAGTCGATCCGAATGTGAAACCAGTCAAAGAGCATCTTCGATGGTCCGCCGTCCAGAAAAGAAAAGCAATCGGCGAAGAGGTGGCTCGTCTTTTGGCAGCTGAGTTTATCCGAGAGATTTACCACTCCGAGTGGTTAGCCAGTGTTGTCATGGTCCCAAAGAAAGATGACTCACTCCGCATGTGCATCGATTTCAAGCATATCAATTGGGCCTGCCCAAAAGATCACTTCCCTCTCCCTCGCATCGATCAGATAGTCGATTCGACTGCTTGGTGCGAGCGTTTGTCCTTTTTGGATGCCTACTCCGGGTACCACCAGATCCGTCTGTACGGACCCGATGAAATAAAGACAGCTTTTATCACCCCGTTTGGGTGCTTCTGTTATGTCACAATGCCATTCGGCTTAAAAAATGCCGGAGCCACATTTATGCGGATGATTCAGAAGTGCCTGCTCACTCAGATTAGTCGGAATGTGGAAGCATACATGGATGACATTGTGGTCAAGTCACGTAAAGGTTCCGACCTGCTGACCGACCTCGCTGAAACCTTTGCCAATCTCAGAAGGTATGATATCAAGCTCAACCCATCAAAGTGCAGGTTTGGAGTTCCAGGCGGAAAGTTACTCGGTTTTCTTGTTTCCGAACGAGGAATCGATGCTAACCCAGAGAAAGTAGGCACTATACTCCGAATGAAACACCTTGTGCGTGTGCATGATGTCCAGAAGCTTACTGGTTGCTTGGCCGCCCTAAGTCGATTCATTTCTCGCCTCGGTCAAAAGGCGTTGCCT
The DNA here is from genome assembly GCF_002162155.2 of Triticum dicoccoides. Classification (NCBI taxonomy): domain Eukaryota; kingdom Viridiplantae; phylum Streptophyta; class Magnoliopsida; order Poales; family Poaceae; genus Triticum; species Triticum dicoccoides. Next base: position 317,043,459 of record NC_041390.1, read on the forward strand.
CTTTACCGACTGATCAAGAAATCAGATAAGTTCGAGTGAACTCCAGAAGCTAATACAACATTTGCAGAGCTAAAAGCCCCGCTTTCCACCCAGCCGGTGCTTGCTGCTCCAATCAGCAAAGAGCCTCTTTTGCTTTATATAGCAGCCACTGGACAAGTCGTCAGTACAGTACTTATGGTCGAGCGGGAAGAAGAAGGAAAGGCGTACAAAGTTCAACGCCCAGTTTATTATATTTCTGAAGTCCTGACCCCATCAAAGCAGATATATCCTCACTATCATAAGCTTGTCTATGTGTTGGGTGGTAGGTGCGACATATGCCAACGGATGGCTTATCATTGTGGGAGCCAGTAAGACGTCGCCGGTGCCTGGAAACGGGATAAGGCGAAGACATGCATGCCGACGGATCTTACCCAGCTTCGGGGCTCTCCGTGGAGATAACACCCCTACTGTTGCTCTACGAGGTCTCCGCATGATCACTAGATGGACAAGTAGCTACACAATGCTCCTTGAGCTATTCGGTGGGAGGAGGAAGAAGGGCACGACTAGCTTGCTTCTTCTCCTTGTGTGGTGTCTAGGACTAGCAGGGGGTCGAACCCTTTGCATGGGTGCCCCGGGGGGTTTATATAGGCCTACCCCCCGGGGGTACAATGGTAATCCGACTGGGCGCAGGGCCCAGCCGTCTGTGACTGCGCTCGCCGGCTTCTGCGCCGGCTGCTCGGGCCCGCCGACTGGTGGGTCCCGCCGGCTGACGGCCCCTTGGTCGACAGGCAGGCCCCACTGTCCAGGACCTGGTCGGCGGCTGATCACTGTGGCTCCATCTTGGTGACGTGGGCTTCGTCGTGGTAGGCGCGGCTACAGTGTCGTTGCCCGTCGGGCGATCGCTGTAGCCTCATCGCGTCTTGTCTCCTTAATGGGGCGTATCCTTCGAGGGAGGTGGCAAGCAGGCTGCGGGGAGCCGGCTCTGTCTTGGGCCGACTAGGGGGAGGCGTGGCCGCCTTTGGGTGTCTCTCTGCCCGAAGGGGCCCACCGTCTGTGGGCCGCGCTGGCGGCCCGTCGTGGGTGACACCAGGGTCAACATGGCAAAAGTGCCGCGCCGGACGGGTCATGCCCACTTCGTACGGCGCACTGTGCTAGGCGTGCTTCGGGATTCGGGGGTGGCAGGCTCCACTGTAGCCATGCCCCGTCACATCGCCGCTAGGTGGATGCAAACTTTGAGGGTACGGTCTCGACCGCTTTATGGGAGCCGGCTTCTTGGAATCGGCCTTCTCGCGGCCGGCTTCCCGAAGTCGGCCCTCCCGTAGCTTTCTTCCTGAGGGCTAAAGTCGGGCCGCCTTCCGAAAGCCGGCCTGGATGACAGCCAGCAAGGGGAAGGCGGCCCCATGTCTTGGGTTCTTGAGAGCCGGACGGGCTCATAATTTTTTCAGAAGGGCCAGGGGAAGCCGGCTAGGCTACCCATGGCTATTTACTCCGACAGTAGTCCCCAAAGCTGATCGAGCTTCGAGGCGGACAAAGGGACGAGAAGCTTGGTCAGCTTCCTATGCTGAAGAGCCGGCTTTGCGGGTGTATGCCGATTTTGGGGAGCCCTGGGTCTGGCCGGCGGGAAAGTGGTCGACCCGCGTGCTGACCGTGGGCCCTCCCGCGGGCCACGTGGCAGCGAGACCCTGCCAGCGCACGCGCGCGACGGGACGCAGCGGCAGGCCCGGGCCCGCCACTCCTAGGCCTCGGCCCGAACACTGATCTTCTGCGGCCCAGGTGGACCGCTCACCTTCTCGTGGTGATTTTATTTCGCCGTTAAGGCGCAATAAGCGCGGGACGTGGGGGAGTGGGCAAGATCGATCCCCATGTTTCCCCATGCCGCGCCTCCTCGGCTCCGCCATGCGAGCCTATAAGTAGGGGGAGGAGGGGGAGCGACAGAGGTTCGCACGCTCTCTCTCGCTCCGCCCCTTCTCGTCCTCATTTCTTCCTCTCGTTGCCGCCGCAGGCTCTCGTCTCAGCGCCGCCGCGCCTCCACATCGTCTTGCTCCCATGGCGCTGTCGAGCTCGTGGAACGGCTCCAACGTCCATGAGGACCATGTTGAGTTCCTCCGCCAGACTCGGCGCCTGCCCGACGCCAACCTCGTGCTGGTCCGCCTAGCGCCAGAGACGGAGATCTCGCCAGCGCCGGAGGAGGGCGAGCGGGTCGTCTTCCGCTCGCACTTCCTGCGCGGCTTTGGCCTTCCGGCGAGCGGATTCCTGTGCTCCTTCCTCGAGTTCTACAATCTTCAGCTGCATCATCTCACGCCCAACGCAGTGATGCTGCTGTCGGCCTTCGTCTCTCTCTGCG
>NC_041390.1:317045982-317060102 GCF_002162155.2 Triticum dicoccoides
TTCTTCCAGAGCAAACTCGGCACCGTCGTCGCTGGCGTGCCTGCCCCCCGCGGGGCCTTCATCGCCATGAGGAGGGCGGGCGAGAACAATCCGTTCCCGCCCATCCCCCTGATCCAGTCGGTGAAGATCTGGCAGAAGTCGTACTTCTATGTGAAGAACGTCGCCTGGCAAGGAGACCACGTCAACCTGCCGGCTTACGTAGCCGGCCCGCCGACTGGGAGGCAGCCCTAATGGAGTTTCCGGTCCCGGTCACTGTCTCAGGCCGGGAACGCCGCCGTCTCCCGGCTTCGGGTGATGATCCAGTCGGAAAGCCTGAGCGGGGCCGACTTGGTGGCCGCCTTTGTGGAGCACCGGATATCTCCTCTCCAAAGCCGGCCCCAGATGATGTGCCAGATGAGCGGCCGCTTCGACCCAAGCCGGCTGAGCACCAGGGAGATGCCTCATGCGGAGGTATCATACATGGTAAATTATATCTCCAATTGCAAGCTCGCCGAGGACTGGCGATACGGCAAGGTGCCGTATTCTCGCGCCAACCCTCCGCCCGTGGTAAGCTTTCCTCTCTTTCTTCTTTCTGTTGGTAGCTGGCTTTATGATGGTCGGCTTCTGATCGGTCGGTTCTTCTTAGCAGAACCCCCTTCTTCCGCCGACGACTGGGGCAGCAGGGATAGAGCGCGAGTACGCCCCCGACCGCACGGCGGACGATGTCGACGACCCGGATTTGGGGGCGGCCGCCATGGAAGATGCCGTCGTGGGGGACGACGCCGAGCCCGGAGGCACAAGGCTCACCGCCAGCTTCGAGGACTGGCCGGATGATGCCGAAGCCGAAGTCGCCCCGCGTCGCCAGCCGGCGACCGACCATCAAGGCGCGGGCTCGTCCACCGTGCCGGCTGCCAGCGGCGCAGAAGCGCCGGGCCGCGTCAATCCTCTTCGGCAGTCGGCCGAAGAAGTCCAAAGCCTCCATCGTGGCGACCAAGCGAGACGAGGCGGCCGCGAAAGCGGCCCGCTTCCGCAAGGCGGTGAAGCAGCCTCAGGCGGTCTCAGCGTAAGTCGTCGACTGCCTTGTCGCATGCTCTTCATCATTCTCTTCTTGTTCGAGCATTCTTCTTAACTTTTTCCCGCTTGCTGGACAGGGCGCTGCTTTCCCTTGAGCGGGGTCCGGGCGGCTCCGTAGTTGGGCCAACAGGAGGGTCTTCAAGCTCCTGCCGCGTGGATCCCCGCGCCGACCTCAGGGAGGCCACAGAGCGGAACGCCCGTGAGGCGCGGGAGGAGCGCGAGGCGGCGGAAAAAGCGGCCGCCCAGGCGGCGAGGGAGCAGACCGACATGGCAGCCAAGGCTCAGGCGAAGGCGGCGACCGCGGAGACGGTGGCGGAGGGTTTGCGCAACCAGCCTCCGCTGCTCGCCATTCCCCTCCGAGCCGTGGCCCCTGACACCCCATTGTCGTTGGCGAAGGAAATCGTCCAAGACCCGCCGCTGATGGAGAGGGGGGAGGACCCCGTGGCCTTCGCGAGGAGAGCACCGTCAGTAGCGCCAACCGGAGCGGGCCAAGGCGGCCAATCGTCAGCGGCGCTAGAGGAGCCGGCCGGGGGTGAGCCGGAGGACAGAGCCGACCTCGAGGTGCAGCCGGTGATGCGCCGGCGTGCAGGGGGAGGCGCCGCTCCGCCGGAGTCGCGCCGAGTCGTGGGCGCCGGTCAGTCGGCGGAGGTTATGGAGACGGCCAGCACCGCCACGTCCGAGTGGACTCCCAGCGGGGGGACTGGCAAGCTGAACGTGGCGGCTCAAGAGGTCCGGAGCCGGCTTCAAGCTTAGGCCGCCCTGCTGCAGCAGTACACCCAGGAGTTCCTGTCGACGTAGGCCGCCATCCGGGTGAGTCTTTCATTCTTGGCCGCTTTGGTCTCTTGATTTCTTCTGTGGGGGCGCGTCAGCGCACCCATTGGGTGTAGTCCCCAAGATTCGGGCCGACTGCTGCGCAATCGGGTCGAATCTTTCTTGACGACTACCTTATTATTGCTTCCTGTCTGAATCTTCCAGGAATATCATAACTCCCGTGCTGCAGCCTTAAACTCCCAGGCTCGGGAGTTGGGTTGGAGGACCGACGACCTGGCCGATAGCCGAAGTAAGTGCTTGATTTTGTCTGTCTCCTGTGGGGGCGCGTCAGCGCACCCACTGGGTGTAGTCCCTGAGATTCGGGCTGACTGCTGAGCAGTCGGGTCGGATCTTCCTTGATGACTTTTTCCTTATTGTTTTTTCTTTCTTTTCGTACCAAGGAAGGAGCTCGACGAAGCGCAGGCCGCTCTTCATACCAAGGATGCCGAGTACGTTGCCTTGGTCCAGGAGCGTGACCGCCTGACCAAGAAGCTAGCTGACCAAGAGAAGAGCCACAAGGTGGCCCTGCAGAAAGCGCAGGATAGCGAGGCCGCCCTGAAGGCAGAGTTTGAGACCGAGGCGGCGAGCTGGGCTGAGACCCGGCGAGCACTGGATGAAGGCTTCGGCCGCATCGAGGACTTGATCGATGGTAAGCCACCTTCCTCGCTCCTCTCCTACCCCTTGGCGCCTGGTTTTTGGCCTGACTCGTGCTGCTGCTTGTTTCTTGTGCAGACTACTTCCCGGCTACTCTGCCTTCGCCGCCCAAAGCATCGAGGCCCATCGCGAGGCGCGCCGTCAGGCGGGGGACAACATCGCGCCGGACGTGAACCGGACTCTTGAGGAGCAGCTCTTGGCTGTGCAGGCGCGGTTGCAGCCGGCTCATCGGATGCTTCGCCGGCTCCAACGTGCCGGGGCGCAAGTGTTGGCCGCCCTCTGGCCCGGCGAGACGATCCCCCGCACCTCAAACCGGACGGCCGACTGGCTGGAGGTCGCAGTCGGTCGCTTTGAAGCTTGTAAGGCGTCGGGGGCCCGTCTTGGAGCCGGGCGGGCATTGGAGTTCGTTCGGGCTTGGTACCCAGGGCTGAACCTGGACCAACTACGCACTTGGCGGCTGGAGGCCGACGCGGAGCTGGAGGAGGTTCGGCCGGCTATCGCCCAGCGTGCTTCGACGATCGCCGAGTGCACCGACATCAGTGTCTTTGCACCTGAAATCAATGATAATGGCGTTGCCCAGCCGGAGGAGTGGTTCGGGCTGGACCCGGCGGTGGGCGAAGACTCGGCCGAGGAGATCGCCTCCAGCGACGAGGGCAAGGATGACGAAGAAGAGGACGACGAAGACGTCGAGCCGGCTAGTGGAACAACCGGCCGGCCTCAAGCTGACCGTGCCTCCAGCAACGAGGCGCGTGGAAGCGCGCCCTCTGCGGGAGGCGGTGATCAAGCCGAGGTTCGCCAGCCGGCCGCTCCTTCAGCCGGCACAACCGTCTCTGCCGACCAGCCCGGCTCGTCGGTCGCTCCGCCGGCTTGACCTGCCATCCTTTTTTTCCTGCTTGTTGCCTTTTGAACAATCTTTATTAAGTTTTCGCAGTTCCACCCACTGGGGGTGTATCCAAACTATGTTGAATGCTGGCCTCTCGGAGGTCTTTTATGTAAATATTATTATGTGCATGTTTGGTTTCCATTCGCGTATGCTTTTTATCCTTAGGCTTTTTCCTTTGCCGCCTTCCCTCTTTGGGAGGCAAGTACTCGAGCTTTCTTGGATTGAAGTGAAGTGAATGGAAATCGGCCGGCCGGCTACTCTGGTAGCCAATCGGCGGTGGGAGAAAAACCGACTTTTGTTATATTAGTCCGTTAGTCCCTAGCCGTTTTTCGTGTGGGCGCCCATTCCTGCCTTTAACTCTTGCCAGCCAGACAGCCGGTTCTTTGAACTGCAACTTTTGGCAAGAGAAGGCTTGGGAGCCGGCACACTACTTGTCCGACTTGCGGGTAGGACTTCTAATATAACTCCAGTCGGCTAGTCCCCGAGCCGACTAGTCGAACCCGGTGCCAGACGGAACAAGTAAATGAAATGAAAAGGTCATAAGCATGCTACTTTTCATTCATAGATAAAAGATGGCAGTCCCCAAGCCCTCCTCAGGGGGCCTATTGTCTCAAACTTAGTACAAAACTTAGCGTGATACATACTGCATTTCAGCTGTAAAATCTTCGAAGGAGGTTGGCGTTCCATGGTCGTTCCGACTCCTTGCCGGAGTCGTCTCTCTTTCGTGCCTTCGGCTTCTGCGCGTCGATCAGGTAGTAGGAGTCATTGCCTAAGGCTCTGCTGATGACAAAGGGGCCCTCCCAAGGGGTCGAGAGCTTGTGCTGGCCGGCTGTTCGCTGGATCAGCCGGAGCACAAGATCGCCCTCTTAGAAGGATCTTGGCTTGACCTTCCGGCTGTGGTAGCGGCGCAGGCCCTGCTGGTAGATGACAGACCGACTGAGGGCTAACAGCCGGCTTTCTTCCAGCAGGTCGATGCCGTCTTCTCGTGCTTCCTTAGCCTCCGCTTCCGTGTACATGGTTACTCGAGGCCAGTCGAACTCGATGTCAGTTGGGATGACCGCCTCGGCACCATACACGAGGAAGAAAGGGGTAAAGCCGGTTGACTTGTTTGGCGTAGTGCGTAGGCTCCAGAGGACAGCCGGCAGCTCATCGAGCCAACAGCCGGCTGAACGCTCCAGTGGTACGACCAGTCGGGGCTTGATGCCGGAGAGGATGAGGCCGTTGGCTCGCTCGACTTGGCCGTTTGACTGCGGGTGGGCGACGGATGCTAAGTCCAGCCGGATACCTTGGGCTGCGCAGAAACGTGCCAAGGCTCCTTTGGCAAAATTCGTGCCATTGTCGGTGATGATGCTGTGTGGCACGCCGTACCGAGTTGTTATGTCTGCGATGAACGTCACAGCAGTCGGCCCATTCAGCTTCTTGATCGGCTTTGCTTCAATCCACTTGGTGAATTTGTCCACGGCGACGAGCAAATGCGTCATGCCGCCGCGCGCCGTCTTGAATGGCCCCACCATGTCCAGTCCCCAAACGGCGAAGGGCCAAGTGAGGGGAATGGTCTTGAGTGCCGAAGCCGGCATGTGTTGCTTGGAGCTGAAGAGTTGGCACCCCTTGCAATATTTAACTAATTCTTTGGCGTCATCCAAAGCAGTCAGCCAGAAGAAACCATGGCAGAAAGCTTTGGCGACGAGTGATCTTGAAGCCGCATGGTGGCCGCATTCTCCTTGGTGAATGTCTCTGAGGATTGCGATGCCCTTCTCTTGCTCGACGCACCGTTGGAGGACTCCAGTGACACTGCGCTTGACGAGTTCTCTGTTGACGATTGTGTATGCTCCGGCTCGACGTTGGACTTGTCTTGCCTCTGTTTCGTCAGCCGGCAGATCTTGGTTTACTAGGAAGTTGAGGATGGACTGAGCCCATGACGGAGCCGCGACTTCTTCTACTGCCAATGTGGCTATTGCCACCAGGGTGGGCGGGCTGGGTGGTGAAATGCTGGAGTCGGCCGCCGGCTATTGTGCTGGTGCAGTCCCCGGGCCGGCTACCGCAGTCCCCGAGCCGGTTGCCGAAGTCCCCGGGCCGGCTACGGAAGTCTCGGGGTCGCCTGCTTGGTTCTTCGAGCCAGACCCGGCCGCGTTGGGGTCAGGCGGCACGAAGATGGAGTCGGACTCTGGAGACGGCTTGATAGATGGCTTGAGGAGGCGTTGTAGAGCGACGCCGGTTGGTATTGCTTACCTAGTAGAGCCTATTCGAGCCAGGGCATCGGTTGGCTCGTTGTCGGCTCGCGGTACGTGGAGGAACTCGCATCCTTCAAAGTATCCGCTGAGTTGTTGAACTAGGAAGCGGTAGCTTGCCATATTTGCGTCCTTGGCGTCCCATTCGCCGGATGATTGCTGAACCACCAGGTCCGAGTCGCCATAACATAGGATTCGGCGGATGCCGAGTTCCTTGGCAAGCCGGAGCCCGTGTATGAGCGCCTCGTACTCGGCCACGTTGTTGGAGGCGGCAAAGTGAATCTGTAGCGTGTATCTGAGCTTGTCGCCTTTGGGAGAGGTAAGGACGACGCCGGCTCCCAAGCCGGTGCGCATCTTGGACCCGTCAAAGTGCATGCACCAATGGGTGGAGTCGGGAGCTGGCGGCAGGTACTGGGTCTCGACCCAGTCGACGAGGAAGTCGGCCAGTGCTTGGGACTTGATGGCGGTGCGGGGCTGGTAGAAGATTGTGTAAGGGGACAGCTCGATGGCCCATTTCGCCACCCAGCCGGATGCATCCCGGCTGCCTATGATCTCGGCCAGCGGGGCGGTGCATACGACCGTGACGGGATGCTCTTGAAAGTAGGGCTTCAGCTTCTTAGCGGTGAAGTACACGCCGTAACACATCTTCTGGTAGTGCGGGTAGTTTTGTTTTGAAGCAGATAGCACCTCGCTCAAATAATACACCGGCCTCTGGACCGGCTGGGCTCGGCCTTCTTCTGGGCGTTGGACTACGATGACGGTGCTGACCACCCGGCTGGTTGCGGCAATGTAACGGAGCATGGGCTCTTTCTCAGTCGGCGCCGCCAGGACGGGCGGTGTGGCCAGCATCTTCTTCAGCTCGTGAAAAGCTTGGTCGGCCTGGTCGTTCCACTCGAAGTGAGTGCTCTTCTTCATGAGGCGGTAGAGGGGGAGAGCTTTCTCTCCGAGCCGGCTGATGAAGTGGTTCAAGGAGGCCAAGCATCCGGTGAACTTTTGGATGTCTTGAAGCTTGGTGGGGATCGCCATTCTCTTGATGGCCTTGATCTTCACCGGGTTGCATTCGATGCCGCGTTCGGAGACCAGGAAGCCTAGGAGCTGGCCGACTGGCACTCCGAACACGCATTTCTCGGGGTTGAGCTTGATTTGGAACCGGCGTAGGTTCTCAAACGTTTCCTTGAGGTCTCCTAAGAAGGTGTCGCGCTTCTCCGTCTTCACCACAATGTCGTCCACGTAAACGTGAGCGTTTCTGCCGAGTTGCTTGAGGAGGCACTTCTGCATGCAACGCTGAAAAGTAGCACCGGCATTTCTCAAGCCGAATGTCATAGTCAGGTAGCAGAAGGCTCCAAATGGCGTGATGAAGGCGGTCTTCAGGCGGTCGTCCAGATCCAGCTCTATCTGGTGATATCCTGAGTAAGCATCCAAGAAGCTCAACAGCTCACATCCGGCTGTGGAGTCTATCACTTGGTCAATCCTTGGCAGGGCAAAGGGATCTTTGGGGTAGGCCTTGTTGAGGCTTGTGTAGTCTATACACATGCGCCACTTGTTGTTCTTCTTTAGCACGAGGACCGGGTTGGCGAGCCACTCTGGAAAGAAAACTTCCATAATGAACCGGCTGCCAGAAGCCGGGCTATCTCCTCCCCTACAATCCTGCGTTTCTCCTCTGACAGTCGGCGAAGGGGTTGTTTGACTGGCTTTGCGTCTTCTCGGACGTGTAGTTTGTGCTCGGCGAATTTCCTCGGAACACCCGGCATGTCCTTGGGGGACCATGCAAAGATGTCCCGATTCTCACAGAGGAAATCGGCGAGCTCGCCTTCCTATTTGTTGTTCAGGTTTGCCCTGATGACGACAAACCTCTCTGGGTGCTCGGGGTCAAGAGGTATCTTCTTCGTCTCCTTGGCCGGCTGGAAAGATCCTTGAGCATCATGCTCCTTGGGGTCGGGGGACACGGCCAACTGCTTGCCGGCTATGGCCACGACTCAGTCCAACATCTTCTTTTCTTCGGCAATCACAAGGGACTCGGCCAGCCGGCTGCTGGCTGCTGCGCACTCACAGGACTTCTTGTAATCGCCGGCTACGGTGATGACGCCTTTGGTGCTTGGTATCTTCATCTTGAGGTATGCATAGTGGGGAACTGCCATGAATTTGGCCAAGGCAGGTCGGCCAAGCAGGTCGGCCAAGCAATGCATGGTAAGGGCTCTCCAGCTCCACCACTTTAAACTAGATCGCTTCCCGGCGGAAATGCTCCTTGTCCCCAAAAAGTACATCAATCTTGATCTTGCCAATGGGGGCGCAGGACAGGCCGGGTACGATGCCATGAAACACTGTCCGAGTAGGCATGAGCTGCTTCGTCTTGACATTTAGCTTCTCCAGGGTGTCACTGTACATGATGTTGATGCTGATCCCGCCGTCTATCAACACACGGGAGAAGCGGGCAGCGCGTCTGTCCGTCGCGAGGGTGGCTTCCAGGACCAACGCATAAGAGCCGGGAGACGGCATCACCTCTGGATGGTCGGCCCGGCTCCAGCTGATGGGCTTTTCTAACCAATGCATGTGTCCGGCGGGGTTGGCAGCGACCACGCTGACTTCCTGGTGCTCTCGGCGTCTACTACGCCGGTCCTCGGGCTGGCTTGTAAAGACGATGTAGGTTGCTTGCTCGTCGAGGAATTCGTCGTGCACGGCCCCGACTGCGGGCCGAGCGACCGGAGGCGGCGGGGCCGGAGGCGGCGGGCCGGCAGGCGGAGGCGGCGCGAGCCCCTCGCCTTTAGAGATTCGGGTGAGCCAATGGCACTTCCGGGTTGTGTGGTTGGACGGCTTCGCGCCGCTGTGGAACTTGCAGGGGGCGTCGAGAGTTTGCTCGTAGGAGAAGGCCGGCTGCCAAGCCGGCCTGCCGCCCTCGGGCTTCTTGGGCGCGGGTCGCCCTTCGGGCGGCCCATCTTTAACTGTGGCCACCTGCCGACTGGCGGGAGGCGGCGCGGGGCCCTTGTGCTTGTGGTCGTTCGAGTGTGGGCATCGGCCGGAATCCCTAGCCGGCGTCTTGGGCGCCAGGTTGAGTACTTTCCTAGACGCGTCTACCCGAAGCTCGGTCTTCATCGAGGAGTCGGCGGTGGCGTACTTGTCCGCTATGTCCAGAAGCTCGTCGAGGGTAGTCGGCTCGTCACAGAGGAGCTTGTGCTTGAGGAGGGTGCCTTCTCGGCATCCGGCTGTGAAGTATTCTATGGCTTGCACCTCGTGCACCCCTTCGCAAGAGTTGCGGAGCTCGGCCCAACGCATGAGGTAGTCGCGAGTGGACTCGGCGGGGCCTTGTACGCACAAGGAGAGCTGTCTGGGCTTGGGAGCCCGCTTGTAGGTGCTGGTGAAGTTGCGGATGAAAGCTTCGGTGAAATCTAGCCAGCTATTGATGCTGCGCGGTTTGAGGCTGTTGAGCCAGGTCCGCACCGTGCCTTGCAGCATGAGGGGCACGTACTTCACGGCAACGCGCCGGTTGCCGTTGGCTATGCTAACCGCCGTGGAGTAGTCGATCAACCAATCTTCCGGCTTCACGGAGCCGTTGTACTTGGGCGTGTCTCTTGGGAGTGAGAACCCTTTGGGGAAGGGCTCGTCGTGGATGCGGGGGCCGAAGCAAGGCGGACCGACATCGTCTTCTTCTTCCAGTGCCAGGGATCGCGCCAGGCGGTCGATCCGATGGCGGGCGTCGTTCTCGCCGACTCCTTCGCGGCGACCTAGTCGGCCGCTTGAAAGTCGGGTGCACCACTAGCGGCGGGGTAGGATATCTCTCTCCACGGGGTCGAGGCGGAGGCGGGTTGCCCCGCCATTCCATGGCACGGGGATGGCCGTCCGCGTCTCGCTCGATGGAGATTCGGGTTTGGCTTCAGCTGGCAGCCGGCTCTTTCTCGCGTCGCGCGCGGTCTCTCCCCGCAGTCGGCGTCCGGGACGTCGCGCCGTGATCTCGGCGCGGGGGAGGGCTTTCCGCGCGGGCGTCAGCTTCGTGCCGCTGCGCGGCTGCATCGATCAGCTGCTGGATGCGTCGGGCCATGTGGGGAAGTTCTTCGGCCCCCAGTCCGTCCAACTCGTCTACGGCCGCCTGGGCGGCGCGCGGGTTCTCAAGTGGAGTGGCGTAGACTGGGCGGTCGACTCCCAGTGTGTCGGCGATGGCGGCTCCGCGTTGCTTGACAAAGCCGGTCCGGCTTGGCCCGCCCGGGGCCGGCGTGCCGAAGGTGGCGCGGTCAGCTTCACGCTGGTAGGCCTCAGTGAGGCGTCTCACGGAAGCCAGCCTCCGGCCCTCCGCGAGGAGGGCGAGGCGGCGCGCCTCCAGTGCTTCGTCGTCGGCATCAGCCGGGAGGGGGTGGACAAGTCGTGGGCCACCGCGTGCGGGGCGTCGTGGGCGCTCTCGTCAGCAGCGCCGTCGTGGACGATGACCTTCACCTCGGTGGTGACAGCGTTGCAGCCACCGGCTCGGGGAAGCGGGTCGTTGCAGATCGCGACGTTGGTGGGGAAGGTGTCAAACGAGGCCGTGCCGGAGTCGACACGCATCGGATCGGTGGAGCCAACCGACTCCAGATCCACAATGGGCTCGCTGGAGACATGGAGCTGGCCGAGGAGGTTGGCGAGGTGGTCGGTGCCCGCATCGGAGGCGAGCTCGTCGGAGATGAGGGTCTTGTCGAGGAGATCAGCGAGGCTTCTCGCTGCACAGGCGTTGGTGACGCCTTGCAGCGCGTTGTGGCAAGCGCCATCGGGCGTGCCGGGCTGGCTACGCTCGCTGGGGAGGAAGAGGGTTCCCGTCCAGAACAGGTCTTCGGACGACGGTGCACCTAGCCCCATGGTGGGCGCCAAATGTCGGGTGGTAGGTGCGACATATGCCAACGGATGGCTTATCATTGTGGGAGCCAGTAAGACGTCGCCGGTGCCTGGAAACAGGATAAGGCAAAGACATGCACGCCGGCGGATCTTACCCAGCTTCGGGGCTCTCCGTGGAGATAACACCCCTACTGCTGCTCTGCGGGGTCTCCGCATGATCACTAGATGGACAAGTAGCTACACAATGCACCTTGAGCTGTTCGGTGGGAGGAGGAAGAACGGCACGGCTAGCTTGCTTCTTCTCCTTGTGTGGTGTCTAGGACTAGCAGGGGGTCGAACCCTTTGCATGGGTGCCCCGGGGGGTTTATATAGGCCTACCCCCCCGGGGTACAATGGTAATCCGACTGGGCGCGGGGCCCAGCCGTCTCTGACTGCGCTCGCCGGCTTCTGCGCCGGCTGCTGGGGCCCGCCGACTGGTGGGTCCCGCCGGCTGCTGGCCCCTTGGTCGACAGGCAGGCCCCACTGTCCAGGACCTGGTCGGCGGCTGATCACTGTGGCTCCATCTTGGTGACGTGGGCTTCGTCGTGGTAGGTGCGGCTACAGTGCCGCCGCCCGTCGGGTGATCGCTGTAGCCTCATCGCGTCTTGTCTCCTTAATGGGGCGTCTCGTTCGAGGGAGGTGGCAAGCCGGCTACGGGGAGCCGGCTCTGTCTTGGGCCGACTGGGGGGAGGCGTGGCCGCCTTCGGGTGTCTCTCTACCTGAAGGTGCCCACCGTCTGTGGGCCGCGCTGGCGGCCCGTCGTGGGTGACACCAGGGTCAACATGGCAACAGTGCCGCGCCGGACGGGTCATGCCTACTCCGTACGACGCACTGTGCCAGGCGTGCTCCGGGATTCGGGGGTGGCAGGCTCCACTGTAGCCACGCCCCGTCACATCGCTGCTAGGTGGATGCAAACTTTGAGGGTACGGTCTCGACCGCTTTATGGGAGCCGGCTTCTTGGAGTCGGCCTTCTCGCGGCCGGCTTCCCGAAGTCGGCCCTCCCGTGGCTTTCTTCCTGAGGGCTAAAGTCGGGCCGCCTTCCGAAAGCCGGCCTGGATGACAGCCAGCAAGGGGAAGGCGGCCCCATGTCTTGGGTTCTTGAGAGCCGGACGGGCTCGTAATTTTTTCAGAAGGGCCAGGGGAAGCCGGCTAGGCTACCCATGGCTATTTACTCTGACACTATGGAATTTACATGACCACGAAGAAGGTTGCACACTACTTCTCAGATCACTCTGTTATAGTCATCAGCGACGCTCCATTGTTAGAGATTCTGCACAACAGGGATGCAACTGGTCGAGTGGCAAAATGGGCGATTGAACTCCTTCCCTTGGATATCAAGTTTGAGGCAAAGAAAGCTATCATGTCCCAAGCAATAGCAGATTTCCTCGCCGAGTGGATCGAACAGCAACTGCCGACTCAAGTTCAGTCTGAGCACTGGACCATGTTCTTTGATGGATCCAAGATGTTGAATGGTTCTGGTGCTGGAGTAGTTCTGGTAACCCCCCGAGGAGACAAGCTCAGATATGTCCTCCAGATTCACTTTGATTCCTCCAACAATGAAGCAGAATATGAAGCACTCCTGTATGGGTTGCGCATGGCCATCTCACTCGGCGTCCGTCACCTCATGGTCTATGGCGACTCAGATTTGGTAGTTAATCAAGTGATGAAGGAGTGGGACGTCACAAGCCCAGCCATGACTGGTTACTGCAACGCGCTGAGAAAGCTTGAGAAGAAGTTCGAGGGGTTAGAACTCCACCACATCCCCCGATTGAAAAATCAAGCAGCCGATGAATTGGCAAAGATAGGTTCCAAGAGAGAAGCCATTCCCAACAGTGTGTTCTTGGAGCATATTCACACGCCGATAGTTCAGGAAGACCCTTTCACTGAAGAGCCTCCGCAACCTAAGAGCGCCACGAATCCGACTGAAGTCGAGGTCCAAGCTGTGGTCGACATGATCATGGAGGTTCTGGCCATTACTCCCGACTGGACGGTGCCCTACATTGCGTACATCCTCAGGAAAGAGCTCCCAGAGGATGAAGAAGAAGCTCGACAGATCGTCCGTCGATCCAAAGCCTTTATTGTGATAAGAGGGCAGCTGTTCAGAGAAAGTGTGACTGGAGTCGGTCAGAAGTGCATAACACCAGAAGAAGGTCGAATGATCCTCAATGACATCCACTCGGGGACCTGTGGTCACCATGCGTCCTCTCGGGCCATCGTGGCTAAAGCATACCGAGCTAGATTCTATTGGCCACGAGCAAATGAGATGGTGAAAGATATAGTCGACAGATGTGAAGGCTGTCAATTTTACTCCGATATGTCTCACAAGCCAGCGTGAGCCCTAAAGACCATCCCCCTCGTCTAGCCCTTCGCTGTTTGGGGACTGGATATGGTTGGACCACTGAGAACCGGCAAAAGCGGCTTCACTCACGTGCTCATTGCAGTCGACAAGTTTACCAAATGGATCGAAGCTAAACCTATTAGGAACCTTGATGGTAGCACCACTGTCAGTTTTATCAGGGAATTGACATTCAGATATGGAGTCCACACAGCATCATCACGGACAACGGATCGAACATCGATTCTGATGAGTTCAGAGCTTTCTGCGCCTCTCAGGGCACTCGAGTCGACTTTGCTTCTGTCGCTCACCCGCAGTCGAATGGACAAGCAGAAAGAGCCAATGGCCTAATTCTCAAAGGACTGAAACCCCGACTGATGCATGATCTCAAACATGCAGCAGGTTCTTGGGCTGATGAACTTCCGTCAGTTCTGTGGGGTTTGAGGACAAATCCTAATCGGTCGACTAGGAGAACTCCTTTCTTCTTAGACTATGGAGCCGAAGCTGTTCTGCCAAGTGACTTGCTCCACAATGCACCCCGAGTTGAACTCTTCTCCGAAGCGGAAGAAGAGCAGGCCCGACAAGATTCAGTCGATCTATTAGAGGAGGAAAGAGAGATGGCCTTGATCCGCTCGACCATTTATCAGCAAGATTTGCATCGATTCCACGCCAGGAATGTGAGGGGTCGGGCCTTTCAAGAAGGAGACTTGGTTCTTCGAGTGGATCAGCAGAAACCACACAAGCTCGCTCCAACTTGGGAAGGCCCCTTCATCGTCACCAAAGTTCTCCACAACGGAGCATACCATCTTTACAGTATCGAGCATCAGAAAGACGAGCCACGGGCTTGGAACGCGGAGCTGCTCCGCCCCTTTTATACTTAAACACTCACTCGAATAAAATGTAATAAGCAACACCTTTTGTAATTCGTTTATCAGAGACAAGAGCTTACGGTTCTCTCATTTGATTGTGTTGTTCTTATTTTCTTTTCAAATCCCCCAGTGGGTGGGCTTAGTCGCGAATCCGTTCCACCTAAGTTCAAAAAAATCCTACCGAGTGGAGAGCAACCCTCCCACTCGGGGTCTTAGCTGCAGTCGAGCACTCGCCTAAGTTCTCTCACTAAGAGACTTAACGGCAGTCGAGCACTCGCCTAAGTTTGAAAAAATCCTATCAAGTGGAGAGCAACTCTCCCACTCGGGGGCTTAGCTGCAGTCGAGCACTCGCCTAAGTTCTCTCACTAAGAGACTTAACGGCAGTTGTGCACTCGCCTAAGTTTGAAAAAATCCCACCGAGAGCAATCCTCCCACACGGGGGCTTAGCTGCAGTC
>NC_041390.1:317060730-317094490 GCF_002162155.2 Triticum dicoccoides
TAAGTTTGAAAAAATCCTACCGAGTGGAGAGCAATCCTCTCACTCGGGGGCTTAGCTACAGTCGAGCACTCGCCTAAGTTCTCTCACTCAGAGACTTAACGGCAGTCCAGCACTCGCCTAAGTTTGAAAAAATCCTACCGAGTGGAGAGCAATCCTCCCACTCGGGGGCTTAGCTGCAGTCGAGCAGTCGCCTAAGTTCTCTCACTCAGAGACTTAACGATAGTCCAGCACTCGCCTAAGTTTGAAAAAATTCCTACCTAGTGGAGAGCAATCCTCCCACTCGGGGGCTTAGCTGCAGTTGTGCACTCGCCTAAGTTCTCTCAGTTAGAGATTTAATGGCAGTCCGGCACTCGTTTAAGTTTGAGACCAATCCCTATCCGCAAGGACGACGAGGCGCAGGTCGACTGCAACCTTCTTCTTCACAGCTGCAACACGAATACAATGTCCGCTCCATCCCTATCCGCAAGGATGACGAGGCGCAGGTCGACTGCAACCTTCTCCTTCGGAGCTGCGGCACAAATACAACGTCCGCTCCATCCCTATCCGCAAGGACAACAAGGTGCAGGTCGACTGCAACCTTCTCCTTCGGAGCTGTGGCACAAATACAACGTCCGCTCCATCCTTATCCGCAAGGACGACGAGGTGCAGGTCTTACTGCAACCTTCTCCTTCGGAGCTGCGGCACAAATACAACGTCCAGTCCATCCCTATCCGCAAGGACGACGAGGTGCAGCAAGCAAAGTCCATCCGAAGGCAAACACAAGCACATTTGGAGATAAACCAAATTCAGATAAATCCTAAAAAAGTTCCAAGCAGCAAATCGAAAGTACTCGGGCACCAAGCCCGAAGGAGTTTAACGGTTACAGAGACCACTCGCCATTCCGAGGCAAATTTAAAGCATATCCAAGTTTCAGAAGATTGTTCACTCGGCCGGAGGAGGGCTGGCAGGCTCCACGAATGAGTCCAGATCGATCCCATCAGTGATCCAAGTGGCGGCAGCAATGAAAGTCTCCATGAAGGACTGGAAGTCGTGCTTTTTGGTCTTAGAGACTTTGATCGCAGCCAGCTTGTCTTCGCAAGCCTCCTTGCAATGGACTCGCACCAGAGACAACGCCACATCAGCACCACACCGGGCAGAGGATTTCTTCCATTCTTGCACTCGGTCAGGGATCTCGTTCAGTCGAGTCATCAGAGATTCCAGATCATTCTGAAGCGTCGCCCCCGGCCAAAGCGTCGAGTCCATTCGAGAGACAACCTCCTTCAGGCGTGCGAGGTAGCTTGTGGCACTGGCGATATGGGACTCCAGTCGGAGCATGTTCATCGCAGTTTCATCGCAGACTGGGGAAGCGATAGGGTCCAGACCCGTCTCGACCCTTCCAGCTTCTTCGTCGATGTCTTGGCAGAGTTCTGCACCCAAAAGTCAGTTCATCAACCGAGCAAAATCTGATTGCAAGCATCAACACAGTCGGATTAAAAGAAATACCTTGCAACGCGAGATAAAGCTTCTTGGCGAGGGTCCGCAGATAAGCTTCTGTGTCATTCCTCTTGCGGATCGCAGACTCCAACTTTTCGTTCAGGACGACCTTGTCCTTCTTCAGGCTGGTCACTTTGCGGTTAGCTTCATTAAGACAAGATTTCAGTTTATTCACCTCTCCTTCAAGCATTCCGATTGAAGCAAGCTTCTTGTCTGCGAGAGCGGTTTTGTCTTGGGCTGCTTTTTGCATGGTGGCGAGGTCCGAGTCCTTCTTGTCCAGAGCTAACTTCATTTTCTCTGCAAAAGAAGTAATCGAATCAAAGAAGAGATCAAAGAGATATATTGAAATTCAGTCGACAATCAGTTATCTTCCATACCAGCGGCCTCATCTTGAGATTTTTTTCAGATTTTGCTGAGCCAATTCCAAGTCTAAGTTGAGTTGCCTCTGCTTCTCTTCGAGTTCAGCAAACTTGGAAATAAGGGTACAAGACTTCTGCAGAAGGCAAAAGAGAGATCAACCGATAGGATCGAAGGCAGTTCATTTCCGAGTGAATAAAACCTAAAGAAGTGGGCAACAAGCTATTCAGACCCCAGTCGACTGCCAGCAGTCGACCGCAGTCTCGGGGACTAAACCCAGTGGGTGCACTTGGCGTGCCCCCACCGGTTCTGATCCTACTCGATCGGACCGCCAGAGTCGAGTGCAAGGAGTAAAAAAAGAGGAAAAGAGAGAACAATTGCACCGTCAAAAAAGAAGAACTCAGACCATAGTCGACTGCCAGCAGTCGACCGCGGTCTCGGGGACTACACCCAGTGGGTGCACTTAGCGTGCCCCCACCAGTTCTGGTCCCACTCGCCCAGACCGAGTGGAAGAACGAAGCTACCAAAAACGACAGCGACACCAAGTGGGTGCTCTAATGTTGGGGAACGTAGCAATTTCAAAAAAATTCCTACGCACACGCAAGATCATGGTGATGCATAGCAACGAGAGGGGAGAGTGTTGTCTATGTACCCTCGTAGACCGGAAGTGGAAGAGTTAGCACAACGCGGTTGATGTAGTCGTACGTCTTCACGGCCCGACCGATCAAGCACCGAAACTACGGCACCTCCGAGTTCTAGCACACGTTCATCTCGATGACGATCCCCGGACTCTGATCCAGCAGAATGTCGGGGAAGAGTTCCGTCAGCACGACGGCGTGGTGACGATCTTGATGTTCTACCGTCGCAGGGCTTCGCCTAAGCACCGCTACAATATTATCGAGGATTATGGTGGAGGAGGGCACCGCACACGACTAATAGATCTCAAGGATCAATTTTTGTTTCTATGGGGTGCCCCCTGGCCACGTATATAAAGGAGTGGAGGAGGGGAGGGGCCGGCCCTCTCTATGGCGCGCCCTAGGGGAGTCCTACTCCCACCGGGAGTAGGATTCCCCCTTTCCTAGTAGAACTAGGATCCCTTCCAAGTAGTAGGAGTAGGAGAGAAGGAAAGGGAAGGGAAAAGGAGAAGGAAGGAAGGGGGCGCCACCCTCCCTAGTCCAATTCGGACCAGCCCATGGGGAGGGGTGCGGCCACCCTTTGAGGCCTTTCTCTCCTTTCCCGTATGGCCCATTAAGGCCCAATACGAATTCCCGTAACTCCCCGGTACTTCCAAAAATACCCGAATCACTCGGAACCTTTCCGATGTCCGAATATAGTCGTCCAATATATCGATCTTTACGTCTCAACCATTTCGAGACTCCTCGTCATGTCCCCGATCTCATCCGGGACTCCGAAATCCTTCGGTGCATCAAAACACATAAACTCATAATATAACCGTCATCGAACTTTAAGCGTGCGGACCCTACGGGTTCGAGAACTATGTAGACATATTCGGTATGTTACTTGCCCGAGATTCGATCGTCGGTATCTTAATACCAATTCAATATCGTTACCAGCAAGTCTCTTTACTCGTTTCGTAATACATCATCTCACAACTAACTCATTAGTTTCATTGCTTGCAAGGCTTAAGTGATGTGCATTGCCGAGAGGGCCCAAAGATACCTCTCCGACAATCGGAGTGACAAATCCTAATCTCGAAATACGCCAACCCAACATGTACCTTTGGAGACACCTGTAGAGCACCTTTATAATCACCCAATTACGTTGTGACATTTGGTAGCACACAAAGTGTTCCTCCGGTAAACGGGAGTTGCATAATCTCATAGTCATAGGAACATGTATAAGTCATGAAGAAAGCAATAGCAACATACTAAACGATCAAGTGCTAAGCTAACGGGATGGGTCAAGTCAATCACATCATTCTCCTAATGATGTGATCCTGTTAATCAAATGACAACTCATGTCTATGGTTAGGAAACATAACCATCTTTAATCAACGAGCTAGTCAAGTAGAGGCATACTAGTGACACTCTGTTTGTCTATGTATTCACACATGTATTATGTTTCCGGTTAATACAATTCTAGCATGAATAATAAACATTTATCATGATATAAGGAAATATATAATAACTTTATTATTGCCTCTAGGGCATATTTCCTTCATCTAATTCTACGCAAACAACAGAAGATTGTGCAGAAGAAGATTTTTCGAGAACAAAAGCAGTCGGAAAGTATACTCACCTGGACATTGGCCCGAAGGGCGGCACTAGCGTCGTAAGCAGCCTGACAACTCTCGTGCACTATCTTCACCCGCTTCATCATCATATCAGCCTGTCGGATGGCTTCCGCAGCCGCTTCCGACTGGTTTTCTGGGACGGGGTAGCTGGTGAAAAAGTGTGCAGACGACCCAGGTGCGGCTGCTTGAAGCTCCGCGGCATGGAGTTGGATAGTCGAAGGAACCACAGGTGCAGTCGACCGCGTGGGATGCCTACTCGACAAGGGTGCAGCGAACGTCACAGTGGCCCTGCCCGCATCCTCAGATTGATGGACGGGAGGCGTTGCAGTTGGTTCTTGCCGAGCCACCCTGCCAGCTGCTACCTTCTTGCTCTTCCTAGGTTTAGGAGCCACATCTTCATCGTCATCCGAAAGATCAATGATGTTGGGTGGAGCTGCAAGACAGATCATTCGACCCCAAGTGAACCACTCGACCCTAAAAGAATCAAGAATCATAATTGTAAGAGTTTATACCTGGGTTGGAGGTTACCGCATCCTCCATTTCCTCGTCCCGGTACTGTCATGAAGAGTTCCCTGGCGTAGCAGCACTGCAAAAGCCCGCATTCAGTCGGTTACACCCAGTTAATCAAATCCACATAAAGGACGAGTCGGATGGTTACTCGGAGATAGTAGAAACGGTCACTTTGATCCAGGGCAAAGCTTTGGGCGGTTTGGAAGAGATGGCTTTCGGCACTTTCGGAGCTGGGAGCGGCGCGACCTTGGATTGCTTTGGAGCCTTCTCAGTCGGTGTCGGGGAAGACGTCTTGGGGCGCTTCGAGGACTGCCCGATCGGCGCATCCAGCAAGTCCGGAGCGCTTGCCGGGTCATGAGTGTGCTTGGACCTCCTCTCCCTGCGAGGAGGCGAGTTGACTTCTTCCTCATCAGTCGATTCATCGCTCTCCTCGTCCTCCTCGGCTTCCGGATGCTCCTCGCCGCTCTCGCCCCAGCTCCCTTCTTCCTCGGCACCTGGGTCCTGCACTCCGTTAGGCATCGAGTACATTTCGATCAGGCCCTGAAAGGATAACAATCAAAGGAAATTCAATCGACCACAAACAAGACATCACATGGTGAATCGGAAAGATACTTGATAAAACAGAAACATGCCTGCTCCAGCTGGTGCGAGTTGTCAAATGGAATCACCCTCCTGGACCCCCGAGGGTTGTCTTTGTTGCCAGTGATTCTCCTCAACCAGTTCTCCAAGATATCCTCGCTGACCTCCTCTGGGTGGATACGAGTGGTATCCTCGAGCCCAGAGTACATCCACATTGGATGATCGCGCGCCTGAAGTGGTTGGATGCGTCGACCGAGAAAGACCTCCAGCAAATCCATCCCAGTCACTCCGTCGCAGACAAGCTGGATGAACCGTTCAACCAGCACCTTGACCCGCAGATTCTCTTCTGGAACTACCTTCAGGGGAGCAGGCTTCTCCACTCGAGCCAAGGAAAAAGGAGGAAGTCTAGTCGACTGGCCAGGGGTCGGCTAATCCTTGCAGTAGAACCAAGTCAACTGCCAACCCCGGAACGAGTCAGGAAGGATCATGGCTGGGAAGGTACTCTTGCTCCTCATCTGGATCCCCAGACCACCACACATCTGGCGTCCTCTCGTCACTCGACTTGGCCTTTTTGACCAACTGGGAGCGACAAGTGAAGATGTGTTTGAAAAGCCCCCAGTGTGGTTGACAGCCCAAGAAGTTTTCGCACATGGACACGAAAGCGGCCAGATAGACTATGGTGTTCGGAGTGAAATGGTGGAGCTGAGCCCCAAAGAAGTTAAAAAAAACCCGGAAGAAAGGGTGGGGAGGCAGTGAGAATCCGCGATCTATGTGGGTGGCGAGGAGGACACACTCACCCTCTCTAGGCTGCGGCTCGGTTTCGTCCCCCGAGAGCCGAGCCGACTTGTGAGGGATCAATCCCCCCTCCACCAGGTCGTCGAGGCCGTCCTGCGTGATTGCCAAGCAGATCCAGTCGCCCTGGATCCAGCCAGCAGGCAGGCCGGACCTCGACGAGGATCTGCCCCGGCTGGTCCGCTTGCCCTTCGCCTTCGCAGTCGCCTTCATCGCGCATTCCAGCACCGCCGTCTTCTCCTTACCCATGGTGGCGGATCGAGATCGAGCAGAGGTCCGGCAATGAGGCAGAAGCAAGAGTGGCGGAGGGATCGGGAGAAATAGAAGAGAGAATGGGAGTGTGCGGAGCAGAGGCCTGGCCTGAGACCTTTTATAAGGCCTTTCACCGAGTGGCTGACTGGTGGACCCAAGCGATCTAAACAAATCCCGCAACAGTCACGCGTGCAGTACATTGTGAAAAAGGTGGCGCGGGGATTGAGGAGACTTGCCTAATCCGTCCCGATGACCTCGGTTCCGCCCGTCTAGCGCACTTCCCAAAAATCGAATCCCGCGAGATCCGCAAAGAGCAGAACAACCTGTCAGACTGAAGACAAACACCCTCTATGTCATCATTCGGAATTTTACCATGAAAGTTCACTCGACAACAACCAAGAATGGACCAAGGCGATTGACAAAGGAGTGGGTCGGCAGTGTTCTAAACCCCTTCCTCACTCAAACCCTGATCCATTCATAGGCTAATGATGAAGCTATGTACCTAGGGTAGGGTCATGGACCAGTCCAACATACCCTCCCCAAGGACATCTCTACAAAGAATCAGAAGCAGTCGAAGAGAAACCATCATCCACTCGACCATGGAGACGCGCTCACTCGACCACCTTGAAGACACTCGACCATCAGAAGATGAGGAACCCTCCACTCTGCAATGGTCAGGACTTAAACCATAGCATTGTGAGCATTTATGACACTTTACTGTAGACGTTACCGGTAAAGCATTTCCTTTATGAGCATTGAAACCTGTGTAACGGAGGGGAGCTGGGGTCCTCGCGCTCTCTATATAAGCCACCCCCCTCCTCTGGGACAAGGGTTCGCACTTTCTGTAATTCACACACATATATTCAGTCGACCGCCTCAGGGCTCCGAGACGTAGGGCTGTTACTTCCTCTGAGAAGGGCCTAAACTCGTAAACTCGTGCGTACAACTCCTCCATAGCTAGGATCTTGCCTCCTCATACTTACCCCCCATTCTACTGTCAGTCTTAGATCCACAACATGTGGTGCACGCACTAGAATTTTATTGTCAGCTTTCAGTTCATAACACTTAGACATTTTTCTCCAAAGGAACGCATTAAAATAGGAGTGACCATTTTTATCAAGTTTTACGCTAACTGTCATTGTAAACCCATGTTGCATTGTCAATATGACATCCTGGGAGTCATCAGCAAAGTAAAGCCCAAGATTCCTTCTACTCCTATTCTTGCAAAGCAAGGGATGTATTGCTTGAAATGAAAATTAAGATCGTAAATTAGATATATTGAAATAACCAAGCAAGATGCAAATATGTGAGTAACATATAGAACATATCCATATATAGATGCAAGCAAAGTACAAACATATAGAATTAAAAATAGATAATGTAACAAAGATTTGATGCAAATATATAGATAATCTAGCAACAAACGGTATATGTTCACAAATTTAGGCCATGCCGGCCGTGGTAGGTTGAGATTGAACATACTGAGTGCTCCCTGAAGTCATCCGAAATGGTGAGATAGAACTTCGTTTCTGACTGGCAACAACCACGGTTGCCCGATTTGTACTCGCACTGTACACACATGAATGAACACCCATGAATCAGCTAAAACAAAAATGATTCCACAGCGATTTCTGTCGGTTGATTAACAGCGACTGACGGACTGCGATAAGAGATGAGTGAATATTTTGCTAATTAAGTTGATTACCTTCTCCATTATAAAAATCCCTGGCCCAATCCCGCAGAAAACCCTAGTCGACCAATGTCTAGAATGTCAGTGCAGATAGGCAGCGGAAAGCGGTGGAGGCGAAATCCGGTGCCGTTGGGACCGCGACCTATGGCCACCGCCAACAGCCGTTGAGCTTAGGGTGCAAAGTTGCGGAGGAGTCCGCAGCGTGTGAGTGGGGACGAAGTGGGCGAAGGTTTTCTTTTCCTTTTTCATACGTGAGTGAACACACACGGTTCACAGAGGCGACGGAGATGAACCATGTGCGAAAGTAAATCACCGAGATTGGATGGGAATCCAAAATTCCTTTGTCTTTCGTCCATGAGTTTTTTCTACGATGAACAGAAACCCTGCTAATCACTGTGTTCAAACTTGACACTTTTCCGGGTTCATTTACAATATTTAGGGGATTATGTGCATTTTCTAGGCATTAATGCACGTAATTCAAATTCAAACAATTGGTGCATGAAAGGGTGCAAAAGAATGGTCTAGAAAAACTATACTCGTGGTATTTAGTAATTTCTCAAGCCTTTTATAAGGAATGGGGAGATATTTCAATGGAGTCAACCACAAACGCGTCATTTACTGGGTTATCAACTATAGAACAATGAAATATGTGCTTGAAAAACATGACGGCTGCCATGGTGCCATGGTATGGCCTCACCGTGCCCTGGTTAAAAGCTGAGAAAGTTTGATTTATGTCGTCATGCACGCCCTTCATAAATCGAGCAATCACCGAGGAAGTTCAATGCTTTCAAGACGGAGGTCACCAAGATTGAAGGGGAATCCAAATTTCCGTCCTAGTTTGTCTTTCATATTTTTTTCCAACGATCAACATACCTCCTCAAATGAAACGTGTTCAAATTTGACATTTTTCTGAACTCATTTACAATATTTAGGGGATTGTGTGCATTTTCTAGGCATTAATTATGCACATAATTCTAATTCGAACAATCGGTGCATGAAAAGGTGCACAAGAACGATATGGAAAACCATGGTCGTGCTATATAAAAAATGAAACACATGGTTGGAAAACATGACGCCTGGTGTGGTGCCATGGTATGGCCTCACCATGCCCCTGGTAAAAATTGGAGAATGTTTTCCTTATGTCGTGATGCACGCCTTTCATAAAATGAACCATCATCTGAGGAAGTTTCATGGTTTCGAGGGGGAAATCACCAAGATTGAAGGGGGAGCCAAATTTCCTTTGTCCTTTGTCCACGAGTTTTTTTCTATGATGAGCATACAACCTGCAAATCACCATGTTCAAATTTGGCACTTTTCCGGGTTCATTTGCCATATTTAGGGGATTATGTGCATTTCCTAGGCATTAATTCACATAATTCAAGTGCAAACAATCGATGCATGAAAGGGTCCACAAGAACGGCCTAGAAAACCATGCTCGTGCCATTTAGTAAATTCTCATGCCTTTTACAAGGAATGGTAGATATTTCGATGAAATGTGTGGCAATACTCAACCAAAAATGTTTGTTTGTTGTGTTTTCAACTATAGAAAAAATGAAATAAATGCTTAAAAACATGACGCCTGGCATGGTTCCATGGTATGACCTCACCATGCCCTGGTAAAAATTTGAGAAGGCTTGGCTTATGTCGTCATGCACGCCCTTCATAAATCAAACCATCACCGATGAAGTTCCATGCTTTCAAGAGGGAAAATTGCCAAGATTGAAGGGGAATCCTAATTTTCATCCTAGTTTGTCATTCAGTTTTTTCCAACGATCAACATACCGCCTCAAATGCAACGTGTTCAAATTTGACATTTTCCCGGGCTCATTTACAATATTTAGGGGATCATGTGCATTTTCTAGGCATTAATGGACATAATTCAAATTCAAACAATCGGTGCATGAAAATGTGCACAAGAACGGTCTGGAAAACCATGCTCATGTTATTTAGCACATTCTCATGCCTTTTAGAAGGAATGGGCAGATATTTCAAGGAAATGTGTGGCAATAGTCAACCATAAACGCGTCATTTACTCGGTTAACAACTATACAAAAAATGAAACACATGGTTGGAAAACAAGATGCCTAGCTTGGTGCCATGGTATGGCCTCACCATGCCCTCGTAAAAATTGGAGAATGTTTTCCTTATGTCGTGATGCGCGCCTTTCATAAATCGAACCATCACCGAGGAAGTTTCATGGTTTCAAGGGGGAAATCACTAAGATTGATGGGGGGTCCAAAATTCCTTTGTCCTTTGTCCACGAGTTATTTTCTATGATGAACTTACAACCTGCAAATCACCGTGTTCAAATTCGGCACTTTTCCGGGTTCATTTGCCATATTTAGGGGATTATGTGCATTTCCTAGGGATTAATGCGCATAATTCAAGTTCAAACAATCGATGCATGAAAGGGTCTGCAAGAATGGCCTAGAAAACCATGCTCATGCCATTTAGTAAATTCTCATGCCTTTTACAAGGAATGGACAGATATTTCGATGAAATGTGTGGCAATAGTCAACCACAAATGTCTGTTTGTTGGGTTTTCAACTATAAAAAATGAAATAAATGCTTAGAAAACATGATGCCTAGCATGGTGCCATGGTATGACCTCACCATCCCTTGGTAAAAATTTGAGAAGGTTTGGCTTATGTTGTCAAGCACCCCCTTCATAAATCGGACCATCACCGAGGAAGTTCCATGCTTTCGAAAAGGAAATCCTCAAGATTGAAGAGGAATACAAATTTTCTTCGTTCTTTTGCTGGTGTTTTTTTCTACGACGAACATACACCCTGCAAATCACCGTCTTCAAATTTGGCATTTTTACGGACTCATTTAGCATGTTTAGGGGATTATGTGCATTTTCTAGGCATTTAGCGCATATAAATCCAATCCAGCTACAGGTGCACGGGTGTGATGTGAGGGACGTGGATTGCCGTTAGATCGCGACGCATCCAACCGTGCACACACGTGATCCGTGTGGCTGGGGTTCTGACCAATCATAACACAACACACAATAGGCTCGGCGCACGCTGTTTCCGGAAGCGACGGAGATGAACCGTGTGTGATAATGAACGGGCAAAATTGTAAGGGAAGCTAAATTTCTATTGTCGTTAGGGGTTGAGCTCTTGAATACCACCGCATTGTACGGCTGCCCGGCCCCTCTGTCATAGAGCTCTCTCTAGGCGTCGTCCATGGCACCGCGGCGCACAGTAACTGGTAAGGAAGCGATGGCATTCCGCCGTGCCGTGTTCCTCGCCGCCCGCGACCGCGCACATGGTAAGGAAGCAATGGCATCTCACCGCGCCGAGTTCATCGCCGCCGGCGGACAGACAGTTACATGGGCGGACTTTGAGGCTGTCATGGCCGAATGCGTCGTGGATCTAGAGGCGGCCAAAGCCGCACAGAAGGAGCAGAAAAGGCAGAAAGCAGTCAAGAAAAGAGAGTCCCGTCGCAACAAGAAAAAATAGGCCGCACGCCATGGTGAGGAGAGCTTGGCGGAGATTGAAGCACGATGGGTTGCCTCCTACAAGGCCGGGAAGGAGAACGCTGGCGTCTGACCAGCATGCCTTGATGGCAACATGTGAGAAGTAGTTTAAGTTTGTAGTATTAGAGCAAATTACCAGTAGTACTTTAAGTTTGTAGTAACATACAATGTCAGTAAGAGCAACCTTTGAGGGCTTTCAGCATTGATTAGCATGTGTGCCCGTGTGCGTTTTTTTTGCGTTAATCATTAGAAGATGACAAAACACACGGTTACCCATCTGCGTTTTTTGCGTTAATGACCCATAAGTCAGTTACCTGTGCGATATTTCCTACTTAACCAGGCCTACCATTGACAGAAAAAATCAAGTACACGTGTACATTTTTTGGAGACGAGATCTCCCAACTCTCTTTTTTCTCACATACGAGTATTTTACGCACTTCGTCTGCGTTGTGTGTTTTCCCAGCCCAAGTTTCAAATTTCACACCAAAATGTTCATTAGGCGTGCGATTTCAGAATTTATTCCTCCAACCACATCCCCTTCCCCTCAATATCCCCCCTCCCTCGTGCCTCCCCCTACCGGCATCTCAAACCGCCGCCGCCGCAACCATAGCTTCAGCCACATCTACGTTCTCCTCGGATCCAGTTAGGTAACCCACCGATCTCTATCACGTCCCCGACCTGATTGCTTAAATGGCGCATGCGAAACATCCTCAAGCCTCCAAATCCCCCTTGCCAGGAGCTGATGGCGGTCCATGGCGCGATGGCCATTGTGTGTGTTGACCCGGAGGAACACCTCGTCTCCGCCGCCACCGCCGACATGGTGCAGGCTCTGGCCTAGATGAAGTGCCCCAGCGACTACCCCCCCAGGACTTAACAGGTAAGATCTGACCAGCTAAATCTTACCAATAGCACTTGCAATGGCTATGATTTGTACGGTTGATGTATTAAGCATGTTCGTGCCTTGTTTATTTTAGTAATACACATTGTGTGATGTCCAAATATTACCATGTCCAGCTCAATTTCACCAATACCAGCAACAAATTTACAATACATGACTCAGGATATCACTAGAGATGCTGCCCATTTGCTATTTTTAGTGGATGCTAACCCTGTTGCACTTAACATGCCTGCCCATGTACTTACGCAGGTTCATAACGGCCGATGCTTTTTTTTGCCGTCAAGGTGAGCTGCATCCCATGTCTTATAGTATTTCACATAATTTGTGCAATTGCAGTTTAACTTCTACCCATTTACTGGTTTCTTGTAGGTACACATGTCAGTGGCACAGATCCACGCTTCAACCCCGAGGAACAGCTCGCCTCCGCTGTTGCTGACTTTGGGCGAGCTCTGGCCAAGATGAAGTTCCCCAGCAACTACCTCTCAGGACTTACCAAGTATGTACTCACCAGTTCAATCTTACCAATACCAGTTGCAATTAATGGCTATGTTCTGTACGGTCGATGTATTAAGCATGTTCTAGTAAACATGATTAACACGTTTTTGCTACTATCCCTAACTTTTTATAGACATCTGGGCCATTCTCTGATCTGGCAGCACCTGCCTTGTGATATTTAACTATGCCAATTGCATTTTTATCAGTACCGGTTTCAATGTCTATTAAGCCTGTTGCAATTAACAGTTGAATCCATTTTTAAACAGTTGCATTTCAATGGCTACAAACTTACAAAACATGACTTAGGATGTTGTTAAGCCTGTCGCAATTAACAGTTGTATCCATTTTTTAATCTCCATTTGCTATCATGCTACTCTCTGCAATGAAGATATACTAGAGATGCTGCCCCATTTGCTATTTTTGGTGGATGCTAACCCTGTTGTACTTAACATGCGTGTCCATGTATTTACACAGGGTCATAACGGCTGATGTTGTTGTTTTCCGTCAAGGTTAGCTGCATCCCTTGTCTTACAGTATTTCACATCATTTGTGCAATTGCAGTTTAACTTCTACCATTTACTAGTTGCCTATAGGTACACATGTCAGTGGCACTGATCCACGCTTCGACCCAGAGGAACAGCTCGCCTCCGCCGCTGCAGACTTTGGGCAGGCTCTGGCCAAGATGAAGTGCCCTAGCAACTACCTCTCAGGACTTACCAAGTATGTACCCACCAGTTCAATCTTACCAATACCAGTTGCAAGTAATGGCTATGTTTTGTACTGTCGATGTATTAAGCATGTTGTAGTAAAAATGCCTAACACGTTTGAGCTATTTTCCCTACCTTTTTATAGACAGCTGAGCCATTATATACTCTGGCAGCATCTGCCCTATGATGTTTAACTCTACAAATTGCATTTTTATCAGTACCGGTTTCAATGCCCGTTAAGCCTGTTGCAATTAACAGTTGTATCCATTTTTAATGAGTTGTATTTCAATGGCTACAAACTTGCAAAACATGAATTAGGATGTTGTTAAGCCCGTTGCAATTAACAGTTGTACCCATTTTTTAATCCGTCCCTTTACTACCGTGCTACTCTTTCGAAATGAAGATATCACTACAGATGTTGTTGTTTTATTACCATTTTCTATTTTTGGTGGAACTTAACCCTGTTGTAGTTAACATTGGCTTTCCATGTACTTACACAGGGCTACAATGGGTGATGCTGTTGTTTGCCATCGAGGTTAGCTGCATCCCATGTCTTATACACCATCTATTCCTAAATATAAGTATTTTTAGAGATTTCAATATAGACTACATAAGGAGAAAAATGAGTGAATCTAGATTCTAATCTAATCTATATCTATAATTCTATATACATCCGTATGTAGTTCGTATTGAAATCTCAAAAAAATACTTGTACTTAGGAATGTAGGTAGTTGTATTTTACATCGTTTGTGCAATCTCAGTTTAGCTTCTAACATTTACTGGTTGCTTTTAGGTACATATATGAGGGGTGCTGATCCACGCTTCGATCCCTTTTGCGTATGGGGCAATGAGATATTCATGAACAAGCGTCAGGTGAGGAAACTAAGAAAGATTGTTAGGCAAAAGAAACAGGTGATTGGAATTAAGCTCTTTATTTACACTTTGTCAAAGACAACATTGAGCTTTAGGATGGTAAGTAATGTGTTTCCTTTCCCCCTACCCACAATAAGTTACTCTATTAGACCTCAGTATCTGATACTTTTCTCTTTTTCAGTGGTTTCCGAAGCTATTTACTGATGATTACCTTGCAAACTACATGAGTGGAGTGGAGGCAAATAACGTTAAAGTATATAATTCATGCTACCATGATAATGCTCTAGAAGTATTCCCGAAGGCGGTGAAGGATGGGCGGGCGATCATCACACGGGGTTGGAAAAAAGTGGTTCGTGCATATGGCATGCACGAAGGCACATTATGGGCATTCCGCTTCTTCAACACCCTCGGCAGTCAAAATGATTTACACTTGTCTCTTCACCTTTACCGCCTTTAAATACTGCAGTTCATCATAGTTAATTGCTGCCTAATCCTGTAATTACTGAACATATTGTACTGGCAATTTTATTTATGGATTCGTTGTTGAACGATTGTGCTGAGAATTTGAATTGCACGTTTCATATTTCGAAATTTCCAATGAGAATAATGAATTACAGGCAAAAATAAAAATAGAACAGACGGTCATGGACCTTTGCAAACGGTTCCAGCAGTAAAAGCGCTTGCGATGTATAGCCCAATGCCACACAGTTTTCTATATCAAATAGTGTGTGATGTAGTTAATGAAAGCAAACAGTTAACCAAGGCAGAGCGTGTTTGATAGTTACACCTTTCACAAACGAGCGTATACATAAAACCGTGTGGGACGTACATCCGAACGGAAACATTTTCCCTGGATTGACTGTGTGGGATGTACATAAGAACGGAAACGTATTCCTTGGACTCACCCTATGTGATATACATACGAACGGAAATGTTTTTCTAGGATTTACCGTGTGGGATGTACATACCTATAGAAATGATTTCTGGGATTCACCGTGTGGGATGTACATACCTACGGAAATTATTTTTGGGATTCACCATGTGGGATGTACATACCTACGGAAATGAATGGGTTTCGATGCCTCGCCCGATCGCACACGGCCCCAGCCTAGGTCCCAGGAGGGCCTATCCCCGACGATTTTTGGGTCGTGTGGGAAGGACATGCTATCGCACACACTCACTTGGCGACGGTTCCAAATGTCGTCGCGGAAAGGGGTTTTAAACCGTTTGTTTAGGACCGATGCGCACCAGTGTACTGCGACACTCTCATGGGCGTGAGGCCCTCCGTGGCGCTCCTCCGCCATTTGTTTAGATTGCGGCTCCACGACCAGACGCAGCGCTCTGGTTGCGCCTCCTTCGTTGCGGTCCACAAGGGGAACGTCCTATTGAAGACTGGGAAGAAGGTGGGGGGCTTTCGGCACCGCTGGCTCTTCCTGGACACCAAGGGTCTCAACCTGCTCTTGGAGCTTCCGATAGTGCTACTCGAGTGGCTCGAGGAGTGGGGCCACGCCAAGGTCTCCGACCCCCGAGCGAAGACCGTCTTGAGGTGGATAGCCTCGGATATGGAGGAAAGGTGCTAACGGGGGGATGCTCGTGAAGGAGTTCCTGACATAGTGCCTGGCGCCGCTCCAGTCGCACACACGATCCATGTGGGAGTTCCGGGCCACGGCGGACAACATCAGGCTGCGCCCTGGGAGCGAGAAGGGCGAGGAGCTGGACAAGGCCATGGTCGTCCTACTCAATGGCAATCCAGGGGACCTCCCTGAGGCCTACACCCCACTGTATCGCCAAGACGACAGGGAAGAGCTGGTCCCCGACATTCCTACCTTCAACAAGCTGGGGCTCATGTCGCCTGAGCATTCCAACTCCCCCGTGCCAGTATCCTCCGGTGATAGCAGTGGCAGAGAGGACTCGGAGGAGACCGAGGACAATAATCTAGAGCAGGTTCCCCCCCATCATGGAGCGAGCTCCTCCGCAACCTTGTAGATAACGATGACACCTCGCCCCACCGGGGTCCTCACGAGGTGAGGGTCCACTCTCCGGACCTCGCGGGCGCCTGGCCAGGTGACCTCGAGGAAGAGCCCGACCGCACCCCCTCAGACGGCTCCCCACACCATGGCGAGGTGGTCGAGATACCGGTCCCGCCCCTGTCCAAGCTCGACGGTGTCGTCGCCACTGGGGCGGACGTGGTTCCACTGGCCGAGACCCCTCAGAGTGACCCCTTCGCCTCTCCAGGAGGCAGCGCCGCGTCGGGGCTGGTCGAGAAGCACCCCGCTCGTTCCCTAAGCGCGACCAAGGCCACACCAAGGAAAAGCGGGGGCGCCCCGGCCTTGGCCGAGAAGGAGAAGAAGAGGAAGTGGGTCGATCCTGATGAGTAAGTACCCTACCTTTCCCTTGAGTGAAGCATAGATATCCACTCTGCTCATAGCGCTCCCTTCCTGATGACCAGGGTGGTGATTTGACGAAGAAGAAGAAGGCGATCGCCGAGCTGACGGAGCCCCCTGTCCTGAGGGCGCCGCCAGCCTCCAGTCACGGTCATGGCGGACACGGGAGCGCGCCTCCCCAGCCACATGCAGCCCCTGGGCGCTCAGGCAGAGTCGTGCCTGAGTGCATAGGTGCATCGCCTGCTCCTGGCGCCACTCCGATGCCATGTGTGCGGTCGTCCACTGAGGATGCTGAGGCTCGCGGGGTCACACCCCTTGTCACGGCTACGGCAACTCCGATGCTGACGGAGGGGGTGCCCCTGAGGGCGCAATCATGTAGCTTCCAGAGGAGCCAACTCCCGCAGTCCAGCGGGCTGCAGAGTCGTCTGCCCTTGTCGTGCTCGAGGGGAGCCTTTAGCCTTTGGCGCCCCAAGCTAGGCATGCCACTGCTTCCTCGGCCACAACACCAGCTCATGTGCTAGCGCAGCCTCCTCGCCAGACCCTCGCGCTAGAGAACTGCAGCCGCCTGATCAGGCCAGGGCCCCTGGACGAGGCCTACACTGCGCTTGGTCGGATCCGGGCTGACCTCCAGGACACCAATAGGTGCCTCGCAAGCTAGTTCCTGGGGCTTGTCTCGGGGTCGCTCTAGGCCAACACAGCCACTAGGACGGCGTGGGGGCGGGTGGAGGCTGCCACTATGGAGAGCAGGAAGGAGGCCACTGATGCTAAGGAGGCTCGCGACGCGGCGCTGGCCAGCACAACATCTGCCGAGATGCATCGCAAGGAGGCAGAGGCTAGCTTGAAGGCCCTTCAGGAGGAGCAGGCCGCGGATGCACATCGGCTCCACCAGCAAGAGGCGGACCTTAGGTCCCGTGAGACGAAGCTCGCCGATCGTGACTCCATGCTGTCAAAGGTGACTGTTGATCAGGATATGGAGCGTGAGCATCCGGCCAAGCTGAAGGAGGAGGTGGTTGATGTACAGACGTCCCATGCTTAGCACATGTCCAAGGTGACCATCCAGCTGGTCGCCAGGGAGAAGGACCTCGTTGCTGCAAAGAAGAAGGCGGCCGCGGAGCATGACGCCTTCCCCTCCCTCAAGCTCAGGTTTCGTGAGGCGCTACACTCCATCTATAGGGGAGGATTCAAGAAGCTGCTGGCGGCCCCTGAGGACAGTTGCTCAAGGCTCTCCTCTAAGATCGTAGTACCGCTCGAGGGCCCTGTAGCTGAGGTGGACTCCATCCTCGAGGAGGAGTACCGCTCGCCCTTCTCCAGAGTCATGGTGCACTTCTTCAGCTAGCTCTACCTTCAGGACCCAGATTTCGACTTCGATGCAGTGATCCGCTCGGTCGCTCCGGAACCCCGCACCACTGCTGCGGTGGCCGTGAATGGCCACATGGATGCTCCACTAAAGCATTTCACCTGCATTTATGATGGAAAGTCCCCTGCGGTGGAGGCAAGTGGTGGTGACAACGGCGGCTTCGATGTTGACGATGAGATCCCAGTGACTGGGACAGGCAGCGGCAACGGCCAAGGCGACGGTGGCCCTTACTACTAGGTTTTATCCAGTGACATTTACCATGCATCATGGAGGTGTAATACTTTGCTTGAATTTGCAGAATATTTGGTCCTTGTAATAACTTGCTCTAAGTCCATGATTTTCCTTTTCGTGCATAGTTTTCTTCTTGTTTGCCTTTGTGCTATGCATCGACAGGGCCTAGCCCCGCACATACCTCGACCACCGTTGGGGCGTCCAAATCGCCAGGACGAACCAAGTGGCGAGGGGCTACGTGACTAGTGAGGCCCCTGAGTCGCGATACTCAGGGGTCCCCCTTGACATGCGAGCGACCCTCATGAAGGAAACATGGGCAGCGGCAAGGATAGTCCGGAGTTCTCATACCTTCCCTCGCCAGCTTTTTCCTAGGAGGGGCGCGAGAAGACCAGGTACAAGGGACCTAGTGAGGTGGCGTGTGCCAGGCTGGGCCTGAGCACAGCCCCCTCGCACACACATCCCAGGGGAATGTGGCGTGATGGGACCGTATGTAGGGCCGAGAGGCCATCCCGAGGTTGGTTCAGTCCCTAGTGTGCCCACAGTTGTTTATCCACCAGCACAGAGCATGGGGCTTCCACTTGGGCGTGCGCTTAGCCGTTGTGCGGCCGTGTCGTCCGCCAATGCGGAGCATGGGGCTTTCACTTGGGCATGGGTGATAGTTCCCACTGGGGGAGACTCCGGGGCGTGTACAACCCCGTTCGTATGCGTGGCTAGCACGCAGAACTAGGGGATGTGTATTTGGGCACCCACGAGCCAGCATGGTGCTACTTCTTGAGCTTGCGTTAGTTTTTCCCTTGAAGAGGTAAGGGTGATGCAGCACAGTAGAGATAAGTATTTCCCTCAATTAAGAGCCAAGGTATTAATCCAGTAGGAGAAACGCGCAAGTCCCCAATCGATGCACCTGCATAGACAATCAAACACTTGCACCCAACGCGATAAAGGGGTTGTCAACCCCTTCACGGTTACTTGCAAAAGTGAGATCTGATAGACATAGATAAACGATAAAGTAAATAGTTTTGGTATTTTTGGTTTATAGATCGGAAAGTAAAAGATTGCAAAATAGTAGATCGGAAACTTATATGTTGGAAAATAGACCCGGGGGCCATAGGTTTCACTAGAGGCTTCTCTCATGATAGAAAATTGTATGGTGGGTGAACAAATTACCGTCGAGCAATTGATAGAAAAGCGCAAACTTATGACGATATATAAGGCAATGAACATGAATATAGGCATCACGTTTGTGTCAAGTAGACAGACTCCTGCCTGCATCTACTACTATTACTCCACACATCGACCGCAATCCAGCATGCATCTAGAGTATTAAGTTCATAAAGAATGGTGTAACGCCTTAAGTAAGTTGACATGATGTAGAGGAATAAACTCAAGCAATATGATAAAACCCCATCTTTTTATCCTCAATGGCAACAATGCAATACGTGTCTCGCTCCTACTTTGTCACTGGGTGAAATCATGTAAGATTGAACCCAAAGTTAAGCACCTCTCCCATTGGAAGAAAAATCATTATAGTTGGCCAAACCAAACCAATAATTCAAAGAGAAATACAAAGATATCAAATCATGCATATAAGGATTCAGAGAAGATTCAACTAATATTCATAGATAAGTTGATCATAAATCCACAATTCATCGGATCTCGACAAATACACCGCAAAAGAAGATTACATCGGATAGATCTCCAAGAACATCGAGGAGAACATGTTATTGAGAATCAAAGAGAGAGAAGAAGCCAGCTAGCTACTAGCTATGGACCCGTAGGTCTGTGGTAAACTACTCACGCTTCATCGAAAGGGCAATAGAGTTGATGTAGATGCCCTCCATGATCGAATCGCCCTCCAACAGGATGCCGGAAAAGGCCCCAAGATGGGATCTCAAGGGAAAAGATGGTTGCAGTGGTGGAAAATTGTTTTCCTGGATGCCTCTGGTGGTTATGGAATATTTGTGAATATATGGGAGGAAGAGCTAGGTCAGGGGATCACCGAGGGGCCCACAAGGTAGGGGCGCCCCCTAGGGCGCGCCCTCCAACCTAGCCGTCGCCTCGTGGTTTTTCTGACTAGCACTCCAATCCCCTGGGTGTCTTCTGGTCCAAGAAAAATTATTGTGAAGTTTTATTCTGTTTGGACTCCGTTTAGTATTCCTTTTCTGCGAAGCTCAAAAACAAGGAAAAATCTGAAACCGGCACTGGGCTCTAGGTTAATAGGTTAGTTCCAAAAATAATATAAAATAGCATATTAATGCATATAAAACATCCAAAACAGATAATATGATAGCATGGAACAATCAAAAATTATAGATACGTTGGAGACGTATCAATCATCCCCAAGCTTAATACTAATAGAGCAATCATGTCTTCTCAAAATAACATGGCCAAAGAAAGCTATCCCTACAAAATCATATAGTGTGGCTATGCTCCAACTTCATCACACAAAGTATTCAAATCATGCACAACCCCGATGACAAGCCAAGAAATTGTTTCATACTTTTGATGTTCACAAACCTTTTCAACTTTGATGCAATACATGAGCGTGAGCCATGGACATAGCACTATAGGTGGAATAGAATATGGTGGTTGTGGAGAAGACAAAAAGAGGGAGATAGTCTCACATCAACTAGGTGTATCAACAGGCTATGGAGATGCCCGTCAATAGATAACAATGTAGTGAGTAGGGATTGACATGCAACAAATGCATTAGAGCTATAAATTTATGAAAGCTCAAAAGAAAAGTATGTTGGTGTACATCCAACTTGCTTGCTCAGGAAGACCTAGGTAAATTTGAGGAAGCCCATCGTTGGAATATACAAGCCAAGTTCTATAATGAAAAATTCCCACTAGTATATGAAAGTGACAACATAGGAGACTCTCTATCATGAAGATCAGTGTGCTAGTTTGAAGCACAAGTTCTTTGGCCTCTTTTATTTTTCCTCACATGGGGCAATGCTCTAATAATTAAGATCGGCACACTTTTATTTACTTACAACTCGATACTTAGAACAAAATATTACTCTATATAAATAAGTCCGGCAGTGTACTAGGATGTGCAATGACTCAAGGGTGACATGTATAAAAATTATGAATGGTGGCTTTGCCACAAATACCATGTCAACTACATGATCATGCAAAGGAATATGACAATGATGGTACATGTCATAGTAAAACAGAACAGTGGAAGATGCATGGCAATACATCTCAGAATGGCCATCAAAATGCCATAATAGGTAGGTATGGTGGCTGTTTCAAGGAAGGTAATAGGTGGGTGTATGGCACCGGCGGAAGTTGCGCGACACTAGAGAGGCTAGCAATGGTGGAAGGGTGAGAGTGTGTATAACCCATGGACCCAACATTAATCATAAAGAACTCACATACTTATTGCAAAAATCAATTAGTCATCGAAACAAAGTACTACGCGCATGCTCCTAGGGGAATAGATTGGTAGGGAAAGACCATCGCATGCTCCTAGGGGACATGGCAGTTTACCCAGGTTCGGGCCACCTTGCGGTGTAAGACCCTACTCCTACTTTGTGGAGGATTAGCCTTGAAGTGGGCTGAGGATGAACTAGTATAGAGGAAGAACTACCTCGGGAGGTTTGTTCTTGTGTAGGTGTGAGCTGGTGAGGGTTCGGATAGATCGATCCACTTTCTATGGTGGTGGCTAAGCTATATTTATAGTGGCCTTGGTCCTCTTCGCCCAAAATGAAGGCGGGAAGGGATCCCACAACGGTCAAGTTTGAAGGGAGACAAATACATATCCTGACGAAAGGTGGTCTTCGCCTGCAAAGATTCTGGTCGTGGAATCGCGGTGGGCTTGATGATGACCTCCGTCTTGCTGTCCTGACGGTCTTTGTCTTGTAGCACGGAAATGGAAACCTTTGGCTGATTCCTCAGGACTCCGTGCCCGCGCTTGCCTCTTTAGCACCAAAGAGGAAAACTACTATACTACACACACTGGCGCCTTCCTGGCATGGGTCATCATGGCTTGCATCACCTTTACCTCACGAGGTGGGCGCCTGCATAGGAATATCCGCTCCTCAGGAGCCAGCCTAGGGAGGCCACTCCCATCTGGAGGTCTTGGCATTGTCCGCCTCGTGAGGCTTGGCCCCTCGCGAGGGTCTTGTGTTGTAGATGCCGAAGATGGACCGTACCAAGCCGCTGATGGAGCCATGCCGTGGGCTGCAGGCAGGCAAGTCTGGGCAACCTGGTTCCCAGAACGCCGACAAATACACAGATATCAAATCATGCATATAAGAATTCAGAGAAGATTCAAATAATATTCATAGATAAGCTGATCATAAATCTACAATTCATCGGATCTTGACAAACACACTACAAAAGAATATTACATCGGATAGATCTCCAAGAACATCGAGGAGGACATGGTATGGAGAATCAAAGACAGAGAATAAGCCATCTAGCTACGAGCTATGGACTCGTAGGTCGGTGGTAAACTACTCACGCTTCATCGGAAGGGCAATGGAGTTGATGTAGATGTCCTCCATGATCGAATCCCCCTCCGGTAGGATGCCGGAAAAGGCCCCAAGATGGGATCTCACAGGAAAAATAGGTTGCGGCGATGGAAAAGTGTTTTCGTGGATGCCTCTGGTGGTTCTGGAATATTTGTGAATATATAGGAGGCAGAACTAGGTCGGGGGGTCACCGAGGGCCCCACAAGGTAGGGGGCGCCCCAAGGCACGCCCTCCACCCTTGTCGCCACATCGTGGCTCTTCTGACTTGCACTCCAAGTCCCTGAGTTGTCTTATAGTCCCAGAAAAATCATTGTCAAGTTTTATTCCTTTTGGACTCCCTTTAGTATTCCTTTTATGTGAAGCTCAAAAACAAGGAAAAACCAGAAACTGGCACTGGTCTCTAGGTTAATAAGTTAGTCCCAAAAATAATATAAAATAGCATATTAATGCTTATAAAACATTTAAAACAGACAATATAATAGCATGGAACCGTAAAAAATTATAGATACGTTGGAGACGTATCACGCGGGAATCATGAGTCCCTACCTCAAGGCGGGTTGCGCCTGAATCTTCTGGTGCGGAGGGCGCTTATGAAACCTGTGTGGTGAGGGTGACCTGCGCCAAATGAACCTCTGGAGGTTATCGCATGAGAAGGCCGAACACCAAGGACCCCAGGAGGTGACATGAATGGGACGGGCCCGCCGGATAGAGCTCAGTAGTTGGTTTTATCAACGCTGCAGGGACGGACCCGAGCACAAACGCCATGCCCAGTCTTCTCATGCAACAATCCCTTGGAAAGAAACCTGGCATGTGCCTCCTACGACGGCTAAGTGCCGAACTACAGTTGTACGAACCGGGCCGTGCGCTCTTACTCATCCACACATGATTAGCTGATGCGACAACAAGGCACCAAGGACCGCAGGAGGTGACGCACACGGGAGCTGGCCCGCGGGATAGAGCTTACTCGCTTGGGTTTAACAACGCTACAGGGACAAACCCTGAGAATAGACACCGTGCCAGTCCTTAATCATGAGACGGTCGCGGGCGGGATTGTGAGGGCGCAGCAACATTCATGGTGGCGTAGCACCGGTCATGCTGGTTAAAATATTTAGGAAATTCTTAAAAAGGTGAAGCCAGTTCTGATACATGCGCAAAAATGATACAGCTGCAGGGGTGGGCCTTTGCGGCCTGAGGATAATGTAGCCCGAGGGGCACCCTCAATCTGAACAAACCAAAAATTCACGTGGCACCACCGTCGTAGAAGCATCGAGGTAGCTGAAGAAATGTTCCATGGAAGGTGCTCCTTAGGAGCCGGACGCGTCGAGAGGCCGAGTGAGCTCGCGAGGACCAGAGGGCTCGCAAGGGTCTAGGACCTCCTGAGACAAGACCACCAAGCGCCTGGCCTCGTGAGACACCATATCATGCTACATGAGGCGCTGGTACGAGGCGCCCACGTTGAGCAGGCTAAACGGCATGAAGACATAGTTGCAGGGGTAGCCCCCGCTCCGGCTGACACGGGACGACCAGAAGAGGTCCTACGAAGTGGCCCTGTTGAGGCCCGGGATGTTAACGCAGACAGGCAGCTTGCTGCCCACGTTGCGGGTTGCAGCCGCTCTAGGTTGCATGGGCCAGCGGTCGCCACGCATAGGCCGCGCCTCCTGAAGATCCTATGATCGCCTTGGTGATGAATTATCGTGTGCATGGCGCCTCGCTCCTTGCTCCTTGCTTGTGGGGAGCACATTGAAGCACACCTCCAAGTGGTGCCCGAGCACCCCCCTTGTCGCACTGGTCAGGTCAGAGGCTCTCCAGATGGACTCCCCCAAGCCCGTCCCGAGGGAGGTGCCAGGCGGGTCTTCCTATGTAGGAGGAAGGGGCACCCCAGCAGTGGGCGTAGAGCCCAAGGCACCGTCACCAGACACTCCAGCCTCCTGACGACTCTTGGGGTGAAGATGCTTCTTCTTCTTGGGGGTGGCCCCGGGAGTCAAGACGGCGCCCTCATCATCAGAGTTCTCGGCTGCTACAGCCTGGTAAGTGATACGTCTCCACCGTATCTACCTTTCCAAACACTTCTGACCTTGTTTTGGACTCTAACTTGCATGTTTTCAGCAGAATTGCCATGGTGTTATTTTTGTGCAGAAATAAAAGTTCTCAGAATGACCTGAAACTTCACGGAGAATATTTTTGGAATTTATAAAAAGTACTGGAGAAAGAATCAACACCAGGGGCCCACACCCTGTTCACAAGGGTGGGGGGCACGCCCCCTGTCTCGTGGGCCCCCTAAGGCTCCACTGACCTCAACTCCAACTCTATATATTCACGTTCAAGGACAAAAACATCAAGGAGAAGGATTCATCACGTTTTACGATACAGTGCCGCCGCCAAGCCCTAATCTCTCTCGGGAGGGCGGATCTGGAGTCCGTTCGGGGCTCCGAAGAGGGGAATCCGTCGCCATCATCATCATCAACCTTCCTCCATCACCAATTTCATGATGCTCACCGCCGTCCATGAGTAATTCCATCGTAGGCTTGCTAGACGGTGATGGGTTGGATGATATATATCATTCAATCGAGTTAGTTTTGTTAGGGTTTGATCCCTAGTATCCATTATGTTCGGAGATTGATGTTGCTAAGACTTTTCTATGCTTAATGCTTGTCACTAGGGCCCGAGTGCCATGATTTCAGATCTGAACCTATTATGTTTTCATGAATATATGTGAGTTCTTGATCCTATTTTGCAAGTCAATAGTCACCTACTATGTGTTATGATCCAGTAACCCCGAAGTGACAATAATCGGGACCACTCCCGGTGATGACTATAGTTTGAGGAGTTCATGTATTCACTAAGTGTTAATGCTTTGTTCTGGTACTCTATTAAAAGGAGGCCTTAATATCCCTTAGTTTCCAATAGGACCCCGCTGCCATGGGAGGGTAGGACAGAAGATGTCATGCAAGTTCTTTTCCATAAGCACGTATCACTATATTCGGAATACATGCCTACATTCCATTGATGAACTAGAGCTAGTTCTATGCCATCCTATGTGATAAATGTTGCATGAGGAATTGCATCTGACATAATTATCCATCACTTATCCATTTCTAACGAGCTTTTCACATATTGATCTTTGCTTAGTTACTTTACTATTGCTACTATTACAATCACCACAAAACCAATACTACTACTTTTGCCACTGCTACCGTTACTTCCAGATTACTTTGCTGCAGATATTAAGTCTTTCAGGTGCGGTTGAATTGAAAACTCAACTGTTAATACTTGAGAATATTCTTTGGCTCCCCTTGTGTCGATCAATAAATTTAGGTTGAATACTCTGCCCTAAAAAACTGTTGCGATCCCCTATACTTGTGGGTTATCAAGACTATTTTGTGGCGCCGTTGCCGGGGAGCATAGCTCTATTCTTTGAGTCACTTGGGATTTATATCTGTTGATCACTATGAGGAACTTGAAAGATCAAAGAACCAAGATTTTTCCCTCAACTACGAGGGAAGGTAAGGAACTGCCATCTAGCTCTACACTTGATTCACCTTTTGTTTTGAGTAAACTTGCGACACCTACTCCTGCTATTTATTCAAATATGTTGCATGTTATTGATGATGCCACTTTTGCTTTGCATGATACTTATGATGAAACTACTTCTATGCTTGATAATATTGTGCCATTAGGTGAATTCCTTGATGAACAACTTGCTAGGGTTAGAGAGAATGAAATTATTGAAACTGATAATATTGATGAAAGTGATGATGAAGATTCTCCCCCTAGATATGAATTGCCTGTGTGCCTGAAGGTTATGTTATGGATGAAGAAACTACTAGAGACTTTTTGGCTTGCAGTGATAGATATGATCTTAAGAAATTGTTGGTTAAGCTGAAAGAAAAATCCTTGAATGCTAGAATGAAATATGACCCTGTGTTTGGTACTTCACCTATCTGTATCTCTGATAAGGATTATGATTTCTCTGTCGATCTTGAGTTAATTACTTTGGTTGAATCTGATCCTTTTTATGGCTATGAATCTGAAAATGTTGTGGCACATCTTACTAAATTAAATGATATAGCCACCCTATTCACTAATGAGGAAAAAATCGTTACTACTATATCCTTAAGTTATTTCCATTCTCATTAAAGGGTGATACTAAAACATGGTTTAATTCTCTTGATCCTGGTTGTGTGCATTGTCCCAGGATATGATTTATTACTTCTCTACTAAATATTTCCCTGCTCATAAGAAACAAGCTGCCTTAAGGGAAATATATAATTTTGTGCAAATTGAAGAAGAGAGTCTCCCACAAGCTTGGGGGAGGCTTCTCCGATTACTCAATGCTTTGCCTGATCATCCTCTCAAGAAAAATGAAATGCTTGATATCTTTTACAATGGACTGACCGATGCTTCCATAGACCACCTGGATAGTTGTGCTGGTTGTGTTTTCAGGGAAAGAACTATTGATCAAGCTGAATTGCTATTGAATAATATGTTGAGTAATGAAAATGACTGGGCACTTCCTGAACCAACTCCTAAGCCAACTACGAAGAAAAGGGGTATTCTATTTCTCAGTCCCGAAGATATGCAAGAGGCAAAGAAATCTATGAAAGAAAAGGGTTCTAAAGCTGAAGATGTTAAGAATTTACCACCTATTGAAGAAATACAAGGTCTTGATAACCCGACACAGGTAGTAAAGGGAAATTCTCTCTATAGATTTGATAAGGGTGAAATCCCATCTACTAAGTTTGCTAGCCAATGCTTGGATGAGTTTGATAATTTTGTGGTTAAACAAGAAGACTTCAATGCTTATGTTGGTAGACAATTGAAACGTAATGCTTATATGATTGAACACTTGAGTGATTATATGTCTAAAGTTAAAGGTGAACTTAAACTTATTAGTAAACATGCTTCTAAGGTTACCACTCAAGTAGAAGTGCTTAAAGCTCAAAAATGATTTTCTCAATGAATTAAATAATAAGAAAAATGATAATGGTGTTAGAGTTGTGACTAGAGGGGGTAAAATGACTCAGGAACCTTCGTATCCTGATGGCCACCCTAAGAGAATTGAGCAAGATTCTCAGAGAACTAATGTTGATACATCTAGTTCTTCTAAGAAGAAGAAAAAGAAAAATGATAGGACTTTGCATGCTTCTAGTGAACCTATTGTTGACACATCTGAGAATCCTAATGATATTTCTATTTCTGATCCTAAAACACAATCTGGTAATCAACATGAACCTAGTGATAATGTTAATGATGATGTTCATGTTGATGCTCAACCTAGTAATAACAATGATGTAGAAATTGAACCTACTATTGATCTTGATAACCCGCAATCAAAGAATCAACATTATGATAAGAGAGACTTCGTTGCTAGGAAGCATGGTAAAGAAATAGAACCATGGGTTCAGAAACCCATGCCTTTTCCTCCTAAACCATCCAAGAAAAAGGATGATGAGGATTTTGAGCGCTTTGCTGAAATGATTAGACCTATCTTTCTGCGTATGTGTTTGACTGATATGCTTAAAATGAATCCTTATGCTAAGTACATGAAAGATATTGTTACAAATAAAAGGAAGATACCAGAAGGTGA
Source organism: Triticum dicoccoides (assembly GCF_002162155.2). Taxonomy (NCBI): domain Eukaryota; kingdom Viridiplantae; phylum Streptophyta; class Magnoliopsida; order Poales; family Poaceae; genus Triticum; species Triticum dicoccoides. Next base: position 317,089,132 of record NC_041390.1, read on the forward strand.
AATTTCTACCATGCTTGCTAATTATACTTTTAAGGGTGGAATACCAAAGAAACTTGGAGACCCAGGAGTACCAACTATACCATGCTCCATTAAAAGAAACTATGTTAAAACCGCTTTATGTGATCTTGGAGCCGGCGTCAGTGTTATGCCTATCTCTTTATATCGTAGACTTGATTTGAATAAGTTGACACCTACTGAAATATCTTTGCAAATGGCTGATAAATCAACTGCTATACATGTTGTGGTTGAAACATTACTATTTTAACGGACTTTGTTATTCTTGATATTCCCGAGGACGATAGTATGTCTATGATTCTTGGTAGACCCTATTTGAATACTGCAAGGGCTTTTATTGATTGCAACAAAGGCAATGTCACTTTTCATGTTAATGGTAATGAGCATATGGTACACTTTCCGAGGAAACAACCTCAAGTCCACATTATTAATTCTATTGGAAAAACTTCAAAGATTAGTATTGGAGGTTTTGAATTTCCTCTTCCTACTGTCAAGAAGAAGTATAATATTCTTATTGTTGGGGACGTGCATATCCCTGTTGAGGTAACCTAGTGTTATTCGAAAATTCTCCGGTTGCATGTCATTCGAAAAGAGTTTGTTAACAAGACTTGATCAACCTTGTTAGTGGATTCCTTTTGATGAGCATGAGATGGATAAAGTTAGAAAGCACAACTCTCTGTACCCTCCTTTTACTTTCTGTTATTTAGATTAAATAAAGAAAAAATAGTATTTTCTATCTGTTTTCTGAATTATCCTTACAATAAAAAATACCCCGAAAATAAAAGTTCTCCAAATGTCCTGAAAATTTTAGATGATTTTTTATAGAATATTTAAGAATTATTGGCACTGAGAACACACCAGGGGGCACACCACCTGGCCATGAGGGTCCAGGGTACGCCCACCCGCTTGCGGCGCACCCCTGCCACGTGGACCCCACATGGGCCCCCTCCACTTATTCTTGCACCCACACACCTCTTCTTCCTCCATAAAAAATCATCCACCAGCTCAAACCCGAGTTCTAGCTTATCTTGCTGCCATTTTCGATCTCCTTGCTCAAAGCTCCATTCACAAAACTACTTTGGGGGATTGTTCTTCGGTATGTGAGTCCTCCAATGGTCCCATTAGTTCTTGTTCTAGTGCTTTATTTATTGCAAATTTTTGCTGCTTAGGTGACCCTGTTCTTGATCTTGCATGTCAAATTTATGTGGTCAAAAGTAGTTTTAATGCATGATATGGCCTCTAGGCACTTGTGGGAGCAGTTGCCATCAATCTTGTTGAGTTTGGTTCACTTTTACTTTGGGTCACTAAAAATTTCAGAAATTTTTCAGAGGAAATGATGAAGAGATTGTTGAAGGGCTCTTCGAGCCGAAGCTCGAAGGATAAGCAAAGTGAAGAGAATAAGAAGCCCAAATATAATCTCCCTCGCACTCCGGAGGTTTGGCCGTGCTAATGGCCTTATGATGAGTTTTTGAGAGCAGCCGGGATTTATGACGACTTTTGTTATTTGGCTGAGAATGCAGGCCTCATCGACTTCCTCCGCGACCAACGCAAGCAGTATGTCCTCCTCACAAATATTTTCATGCAAAATTTTTACTTTCATGCTAAGAAATCACCACCTTTAGTAGAATTTCACTTATATGATGAGGTTAAGGAGATTTCACTATATGAGTTTGTCGGATTTCAGGCTCCGCAAAACCCTTAAGATTCGAACACAGGGGTGTGATGAAGATCTCTCCCACTACACGGCTACCTAGCGCCACACTCTTCTCCTGGTGGTGGGAATGTGATGCAAGGAAGCAAACAAGTAGAGCACACAAGAGTTTACCCAGGTTCAGTCCACCTTGCGGTGTAGAACCCTACGTCCTGCTTTAGTGGATTGGCCTCGCGAGGGCTCGAGTATGAACAAGTACAGTGGTTTCCTGAGCTCAGGAGGCGAGCTCAAGAAGGGTGAGGAGGTGGATGTTCTTGCTCCTTTTCTAGTCTAAGTCTCCAATGGTCGATCCCCCTGTAACACCCTCGATGCGACTATATCTCCCACATGTCGAGGCACGACTTAGAGGCATAATCGCATTGAAGGCATATGTCGCAAGTTAGGCAATCTTCACAACATCCCATGTAATATAAATCATAAAGGGGAGATAACATAGTTGGCTTACACTCGCCATGTCAATCAAGTACATAAATAACATTACATCATCCAAACACTCATGGCCCGACTACAGCGCCAAAATAAAAGAGAACCCAACATGCGACACAGTCCCAATCACCCCCAACTGGGCACCACTACTGATCATCGGGAAAGGAAACATAGTAACATTGAGAGTCCCCGTCGAACTCCCACTTGAGCTCAAGCGCGTCTCCTGGAGTGGAATCATCAGGCCCTGCATCTGGTGTAATAGTAATTTGTGAGCCACAGGGACTCAGCAACCTCGCACCCTCGCGATCAAGACTATTTATGCTTATAGGTATGGCAAGGTAAATATGTGGAGCTGCAGCAAGCGACTAGCAAGTATGGTGGCTAACTTATTCACAAAAGAGAGCGAGAAGAGGAGGCAAAGTGCAAGTGAGAAACTAGAGAACAACCTGCGCAAATATTACTCCAACACCGTGTCCACTTCCCGGACTCCGCCGAGAAGAGGCCATCACGGTAACACACTCAGTTGATTCATTTTAATTAAGTTAAGGTTCAAGTTATCTACAACCGGACATTAACAAATTCCCATCTGCCCATAACCGCGGGCACAGCTTTCGAAAGTTCAAATCCTTGCAGGGGAGTCCCAACTTAGCCCATGACAAGCTCTCACGGTCAACGAAGGAATAGACCTCCTCCCAAGACGTTCCGATCAGATTCGGTATCTCGGTAATTCAAGACACTTCGACAGGTTAAAACAAGACCAGCAACACCGCCCGAATGTGCCGACAAATCCCGATAGGAGCTGCACATATCTCTTTCTCAGGGGACACTCAGATAAGCAATCCGTACAACTAAAACCAGCCCTCGAGTTCCCTGAGGTGGCGCTGCAAGGGGCTCTAGGTTGGACCAACACTCAGAGGAGCACTGGCCCGGGGGGGTTAAAATAATGATGACCCTTGAGTCTGCAGAACCCAAGGGAAAGAAAAGGCTAGGTGGCAAATGGTAAAACCAAGGTTGGGCATTACTGGAAAAGCTTTAATCAAGGCGAACTATCAAGGGGTTCCCATTATAACCCAACCGCGTAAGGAACGCAAAATCCGGGAACATAACACCGATATGACGGAAACTAGGGCGGCAAGAGTGGAACAAAACACAAGGCGAGAGGCCGAGCCTTCCACCCTTTACCAAGTATATAGATGCATTAAGATAACATAGCAATATAATGATATCCCAACAAGTAAATAAATGATCCAACAAGGAACAGCCTCCAATCTTCACCTGCAACTAGCAACGCTATAAGAGGGGCTAAGCAAAGCGGTAACATAGCCAATCAACGGTTTGCTAGGACATGGTGGGTTAGAGGTTTGACATGGCAATTTGGGAGGCTTGAAAGCAAGTGGTAGGCATCGTAGCATTGGCATAGCAAAAGAGCGAGCAAATCTAGCATAGCAAAGATAGTAGTGATTTCGAGGGTATGATCATCTTTCCTACACAGTTGTCAGAGTTGACTGGATCCTCGAAAGCAAACTCAACGGGCTCCTTGTTAGCGAACTCGTCTCCTGGCTCTACCCAAAACAAGACAAACAAGCAACAAGGACACAATCAACCACGTGCAAGGATCAAGCAAAATGACAAAATGATGATATGCTATGCGGGATGCGATGCGGGATGCAAAGTGCAAGATATGACAGGTAATGCAAGAACCTGGCCTCAACTTGGAAATCCAAATGTGCCACTGGAAAGATGAGATGAAATCTCTTGAAAACGATATAAAGAATGCCGAAATAGGAGTTACGGTTTGGAAATGGCAAGCGATTCAAATATGACACCGGTCTGCGATTGACAGCAAGTAGGCTTCTAAATGCAATGAGATGAACATGCTACAGCACCCAAACATGACAACAAAATACATGGAAGGGATGCATTCAATATGCTTGACAAAATTCTAGCACTGAGCTACGGTCAATTCATCCATTAACAGGTTCAAACAAGCATGGCAAAAATGCATATGGCAAACAGATCTCAGACTTAGTGAAATTAACACTTGTCTGGAATTTCAGATCAGGTAGCACTCTTCGGAGCAACAAAACTACATGCTACAGGACCTGAACATGACAAAGTAAAGCATGGCATGGAGCTACTCAAAGAGCTTAACAAAAGTCCCTTAGTGACCTTGAGCCAAAAGGGATTAGAAAACACAATTGCAAGCATGTGAACATGGCAAAAACATAATCAGTTTTCAGACTTGGTGAAAACTGGAGCATGCTGAAAACATATATCAAGTAGGCATGTTTACGAGCTCGATGCACTCACTACAGTGCAAGTCATGGCAAGATAAGCATACACCCATCAAGAACACACAAAATTCAAGCTATACATGGAAAGAATAATAGCATAGCATGCACGGATCAACTACAACATCATCGGCAAAATTGCAAACAAGTTGACAATCTGCCAAGATTCACAAAGTAGCAAAAGTAGATCTCGATTGACTCAAGCTAGGCTGCTCCATAATTTCAAACAAAGACATGGATGGATAGAGCACTACAATATTAACAAAAAATCCTTACTGATCATCCTCAAAAGAGGCATGGATCACTAGGAAACAACATGAACACATGGCATCATGAGATAAACAGATCAAGGACTTAGTGGAATTGCTAAGTCCCTGAAAACAGAATTAACAAGTGCACCACTTTGCGAGCTCGTGCTAGTCACCACACACATCACAAAAATACATGGGTTGCACCTCTGGAAAGATAACAGAACCCTTAACAAAACATATGTAGAGCATCAGGGCATATCATGCACACAATAATCATGACAAAAATGACAAAAACCTAAATGGAGCAGCAGATCTGACAATTATCTCAAGTAGCCCTCTTCTAACAGCATTTCGGGCATCAAGATGAACTCAAATGAAAATGATGCAATGGAATGAAATGATTTACTCTCTGGGATGAACATTTTCATATGCTATATGCATGAATCGGAGCTACGGATGCAAAGCTACGAGGCCACGAACATGAGCACTTGAGTCTGGAATTTCGGGACTTAGAAGAAAAATCAACCTCGAGATCTAGGGTTTACTGTTCACGGCACGCGAACCGAGAACTCCGGCGAGGTGGCGGCTGCTCCGGTGAGCACTGTTCGTCGGCGAGGAGATGAGGGAGAGGCGATGCCGGCCGGGGAGGAAGAGGCCGGGGCGGC